>NW_026708343.1:35000-68217 GCF_902713425.1 Acipenser ruthenus
ACCATGCTGAGGATGAGCGAGGTGACCACCACACCCGGAGCAGCACACACGCAGCCGCTGTCATCCAACGAGGTGAGAGAGACGCACACACACACACACACGCAGCCACTGTCATCCAACGAGGTGAGAGAGACACACACACGCAGCCACTGTCATCCAACGAGGTGAGAGAGACGCACACACACACACACACGCAGCCACTGTCATCCAACGAGGTGAGAGAGACACACACACACGCAGCCACTGTCATCCAACGAGGTGAGAGAGACACACACACACGCAGCCACTGTCATCCAACGAGGTGAGAGAGACGCACACACACGCAGCCGCTGTCATCCAACGAGGTGAGAGAGACGCACACACACACACGCAGCCACTGTCATCCAACGAGGTGAGAGACACACACAAACACACACACACACACGCAGCCGCTGTCATCCAACGAGGTGAGAGAGACGTGCGCGCACACACACGCACGCAGCCGCTGTCATCCAACGAGATGAGAGAGACGCGCGCGCGCACACGCAGCCGCTGTCATCCAACGAGGTGAGAGAGACACACACACACACACGCAGCCACTGTCATCCAACGAGATGAGAGAGACACACACACACATTACATGCACAGGCTAGTCACGCACACACTACACGCTTCAGACACGCACAGTCCGCATCAACACAATAATGCAGTTACACTACGAATGAGCCCGCTGTGTCCGGTCGTGTGTGATTCTGTGCAGTGACCCTGATTGCGTGTGATCCTGTGTATCTGATTGGGGTTCTGTGGAATCCTGTGCGTTTTGTGTTTTCAGATTTTCCGCGCGTTGCCGGCCGGCTACAGCATCTCCAAACCGGTTTTGGACCAGTACCTGTCCCTGCTGGCTGATGACCCGGTGAGACCCGCTAGCGCGCTGATAGCACGCTGCTCAATATTTATTTCTTTCTTAGCAGACGCCCTTATCCAGGGCGACTTACAATTGTTACAAGATATCACATTATTTTTTACATACAATTCCCTATTTATACAGTTGGGTTTTTACTGGAGCAATCTAGGTAAAGTACCTTGCTCAAGGGTACAGCAGCAGTGTCCCCCCCACCTGGGATTGAACCCACAACCCTCCGGTCAAGAGTCCAGAGCCCCTAACCACTACTCCACACTGCTGCACACTGAACTTCTAGTGCTTGCTGGGTCAAATAAAAGCCCCACAAGAAAGGAAACTGACAAAACTAAAATAAATCACAAATAAAGGGTACCTGTGGCCTTACACAAATCTTTTTTTGAGAAGTCTGTTTCAAAACCTCAGTCTCGTTCGCTCTTAAGCGGCTGCAGTAGGCTGTGGTGGCAGTGCGTTGCACTACACTCCAGACGAGATCATCGCTGACTCACTGTTTTCAGTAGCCAACGCTTTTTGAATACGTTTGGAAATCAGAAACGGAATTGAAACGGGACAGCGCTGACACGCACACACACACTCGCTCTCCAGTGTGCTGGATGGGACGTCCCGTTGGTCTGTTTTTGGGTCCCCGCCCCCCCGCTGACTGTGCTGTTCTGTGCTTTGTCTTTCCCAGATGGAGTTTGTCGGAAAGTCGGGGGACAGCGGGGGAGGCATGTTCGTCATCAGTATCCTTCAGTATTGAGCGTCACGAAAAGACTCCTATTGCACAGCAGCGTCGCCCATTCCAGGTTTTACTACCAGCTTGATCAGCCCCAGTGTGTCTAGTTAACAAGCTCAGGTGTGTCTGATTATTAAACTCCTAGTGAAACCAGGAATGGATCACACTGCTGTGCAATGGGTGCATCCAAGGGGTGCATGTGGGTGTTGAAAGACCGATCGGACCCGGTGCAGAACTCGGGGTTGCTGCAGTAGTTTTGGGGCGGCTCAGTCAGTGTGGTGCTGCTCGGTTCCTTAGCCAGCCTCTCAGATCTACACAAGGCCCTCGCCTGCCTGGCCAAGGCAGCACTGGAGTCCGTGGTGCAGGAGAGGTGAGAGCAGGATCCCACTACACAACGCACTGCGTTCTAACAGGGACTGGGCGAGCGGTCCTTGGCGTTGCCTTTTCAATGGGATCAGCCGAGATATATTTTAAAAAAATATGTGATATGTGCAGGAGCTTTTTAAGACTGGAGCTAGTAATGGCACTGCCACCTCTCTCTCTCTCTCTCTCTCTCATCCTTCTCTCTTTTCTTTCTCCCTCACTCTCTTTATTCCCCTCTCACCTTTCTCTGCCCTCTCCACCCCCCCTTACCTCTCTCTATTCGTCCTTCCCCTCCCCTCCACTCTCCTGTCCGATCCCCATCTCTCTCTTCATCCCTTCCCTCTTAACCCTGTACTCTCTCCTCCTCTCCTCTCTTCATCCCCTTCTTCTCTCTCCTCCCTTTAATCCCCTCCTCTCCTTTGCTCTCTCCTCTCTCCCTCTCCCTCTTTATCCCCCTCTCCTCCCTCTCTATGCCTCTCCACTCTCCTCCCTCTCCCCTTTTCCCTCCCTCCCCCTCTCCTCTCCCCTCCCCTCCCCTCCGTTTATCCCCCTCTCCTCTCAGGTTCGGCTCCCGCTCTGCTCGTATCTTCCGGCTGCTCCTGAGGAAGAGGCACTTGGAGCAGAAGCAGGTCGAGGATTTCGCCATGATCCCGGCAAAGGAGGCGAAAGACATGCTGTACACCATGCTGTCTGAGAACCTGGTCTCCTTACAGGTACAGTACCCCTCTGCGTGTGTCTGTCCCGAGCAGCATCGCAGCGATAAACATGCTGTCTGAGAACCTGGTCTCCTTACAGGTACAGTACCCCTCTGCGTGTGTCTGTCCTGAGCAGCATCGCAGCGATAGACATGCTGTCTGAGAACCTGGTCTCCTTACAGGTACAGTACCCCCCTGTGTGTGTCTGTCCCGAGCAGCATCGCAGCGATAGACATGCTGTCTGAGAACCTGGTGTCATTACAGGTACAGTACCCCCCTGTGTGTGTCTGTCCTGAGCAGCATCGCAGCGATAGACATGCTGTCTGAGAACCTGGTCTCCTTACAGGTACAGTACCCCTCTGCGTGTGTCTGTCCTGAGCAGCATCGCAGCGATAGACATGCTGTCTGAGAACCTGGTCTCCTTACAGGTACAGTACCCCCCTGTGTGTGTCTGTCCTGAGCAGCATCGCAGCGATAGACATGCTGTCTGAGAACCTGGTCTCCTTACAGGTACAGTACCCCCCTGTGTGTGTCTGTCCTGAGCAGCATCGCAGCGATAGACATGCTGTCTGAGAACCTGGTCTCATTACAGGTACAGTACCCCCCTGTGTGTGTCTGTCCTGAGCAGCATCGCAGCGATAGACATGCTGTCTGAGAACCTGGTCTCTTTACAGGTACAGTACCCCCCTGTGTGTGTCTGTCCTGAGCAGCATCGCAGCGATAGACATGCTGTCTGAGAACCTGGTCTCATTACAGGTACAGTACCTCCACTCTGTGTGTGTCTGTCCCGAGCAGCATCGCAGCAATAGACATGCTGTCTGAGAACCTGGTCTCATTACAGGTACAGTACCCCCCTGTGTGTGTCTGTCCTGAGCAGCATCGCAGCGATAGACATGCTGTGTGAAACAGACTCCTGTCTGTAGATGACTTCCAGTCTTCATTATATTCACAGCCACAGAAGACTCTTTTGAAAGTGTTTTGTTGGTTCTGTTTTCTCTCGTCTCCCTTCAGGAAATCCCCAAGACCCCGGACCACGCCCCCTCCAGAACCTTCTACCTGTACACGGTGAACCCCCTCCCCACCGCCAGACTGCTGCTGCAGCGCTGCTACAAGGTACCTGCCCTCCCCTCCCCTCCCCTCCCCTCCCCTCCCCGCCCCTGCAGTGCCTCTACAAGGTACCTGCCCTCCCCTACCCAACCCAACCCAACCCAACCCAACCCAACCCTACCCTACCCACTGTGTTCTTCATGGTCTTCTCTCTCTCTGTGTTTCAGACGGTGGCCAATCTGATCAAGAGACGTCATTACGAGACGAAAGAGAACAAGTAAGCCTGTCTCTGTGTGCGAGGGGAGGAGCGATTCATGATACTCCCTGTGTCTGACTCCCTGGTGTCTCTGTGTGAGAGGGGAGGAGAGATTCACGATACTCCCTGTGTCTGACTCCCTGGTGTCTCTGTGTGTGTGTGAGAGGGGAGGAGCGATTCACGATACTCACTGTGTTTGACTCCCTGGTGTCTCTGTGTGTGAGAGGGGAGGAGCGATTCACGATACTCCCTGTGTCTGACTCCCTGGTGTCTCTCTGTGTGTGTGAGAGGGGAGGAGAGATTCACGATACTCCCTGTGTCTGACTCCCTGGTGTCTCTGTGTGTGTGTGTGTGAGAGGGGAGGAGTGATTCACGATACTCCCTGTGTCTGACTCCCTGGTGTCTCTGTGTGTGTGAGAGGGGAGGAGTGATTCACGATACTCACTGTGTTTGACTCTCTGCAGGCGTCTCCTGGATAAGTCCCAGAGGATCGAAGCCATCATTGCCTCCATGCAGGTGACTGGAGCGGAGGAGACTCAGCTAGCGGAGATCGAGGAGATGATCACTGCGCCCGAGAGACAGCAGCTTCAGAAACTGAAGCAGGACGTCAACAAGTGAGTCCATCTGTCTGTACCTCTGTCTGTCTGCAGAGGTGATCAGTGCCCCAGAGAGACAACAACTTCAGACTGAAACATGACGTTAACTAGTGTGCCTGTCTGTCTGCATACCTGTCTGTGTCCCCGTCCGTCTCTATTCCTGCCTTGTCTGTCGGTCGACACAGTTTTACTTGTAAGCGCTTTTCAGATCCTAACGGGACGGTTCGTAAAGGTGGCTTTTAAGATGCTGCTGCAGCTTGAACCCGTGATGGATTTTCTTTTCCGTCTCCCTGCAGACTCGACTCCAGCGAGAACCAGGTGGACGAGACCATCTTCCTGCTGGAGTCCTACATCAGCTCCACCCTGTCCCCTCACTGACTGGGAGAGAGTCCTACATCAGCTCCACCCTGTCCCCTCACTGACTGGGAGAGAGTCCTACATCAGCTCCACCCTGTCCCCTCACTGACTGGGAGAGAGTCCTACATCAGCTCCACCCTGTCCCCTCACTGACTGGGAGAGAGTCCTACATCAGCTCCGCCCTGTCCCCTCACTGACTGGGAGAGAGTCCTACATCAGCTCCGCCCTGTCCCCTCACTGACTGGGAGAGAGTCCTACATCAGCTCCACCCTGTCCCCTCACTGACTGGGAGAGAGTCCTACATCAGCTCCACCCTGTCCCCTCACTGACTGGGAGAGAGTCCTACATCAGCTCCGCCCTGTCCCCTCACTGACTGGGAGAGAGTCCTACATCAGCTCCACCCTGTCCCCTCACTGACTGGGAGAGAGTCCTACATCAGCTCCACCCTGTCCCCTCACTGACTGGGAGAGAGTCCTACATCAGCTCCGCCCTGTCCCCTCACTGACTGGGAGAGAGTCCTACATCAGCTCCACCCTGTCCCCTCACTGACTGGGAGAGAGTCCTACATCAGCTCCACCCTGTCCCCTCACTGACTGGGAGAGAGTCCTACATCAGCTCCGCCCTGTCCCCTCACTGACTGGGAGAGAGTCCTACATCAGCTCCGCCCTGTCCCCTCACTGACTGGGAGAGAGTCCTACATCAGCTCCGCCCTCTCCCCTCACTGACTGGGAGAGAGTCCTACATCAGCTCCACCCTGTCCCCTCACTGACTGGGAGAGAGTCCTACATCAGCTCCGCCCTGTCCCCTCACTGACTGGGAGAGAGTCCTACATCAGCTCCGCCCTCTCCCCTCACTGACTGGGAGAGAGTCCTACATCAGCTCCGCCCTCTCCCCTCACTGACTGGGAGAGAGTCCTACATCAGCTCCACCCTGTCCCCTCACTGACTGGGAGAGAGTCCTACATCAGCTCCGCCCTGTCCCCTCACTGACTGGGAGAGAGTCCTACATTAGCTCCGCCCTGTCCCCTCACTGACTTGGAGAGAGTCCTACATCAGCTCCACCCTGTCCCCTCACTGACTGGGAGAGAGTCCTACATCAGCTCCGCCCTGTCCCCTCACTGACTGGGAGAGAGTCCTACATTAGCTCCGCCCTGTCCCCTCACTGACTGGGAGAGAGATCTACAGCAGAGAAATTAAAATAAACTTAATAAATTCAATGACTGTCAAACTCCGGGACTGAGAATTACTAAAATAAACTTAAAATTCAATGACAAGATCTTTTTAACTTCCATTGAAGACGATGAGAAAGACTTGCAGTCTAAATGTTTGTCATTGAATTAAATTTTTGTCACGTTGGCTCTGGCGCCCCCGGAGGTTTAGGGAGGCAAAACCACCAGGGACTGTTTCTCCTCGTCGAGCTACAGCGGACCCTGCCAGCCCCGCGCCCCAGCGAGCTCAGAGCAGACACCCGCAGGGCTTATCCTCCAGGGGGCGGTCACACGCTGACCTCCGCTCTGGAGTTGCTGGGTGTGGAAAAGGAAGCTGGCTCGCTCGTGGGATCGGAGGTCTCTCCCCGAACCTTCTCCTGAGCAGCTGTGCGAGGGGTTACTGAGGTGAGGGGAGGGAGTGTAATGGGACATTATAATTTAAGGGGAGGGGAGAGCCCTCTAAATAAAAAATAAAAAAATCTTACTCTCATGTTTTACTGAGGACTAAAACAGAGCAAATAAATAAGCCAAAGCAGATGCTGTGTTGTATGTAGTTTTATTTGGATTTACAGAACCACGTTAGACACACAGTGGTTTAATTGAAACAGCGGACAGGAAAATGACTCGTTAATGTTATGATGTGTTAGACTTTCAGTATCGCAATTCATATCTGAATATCGCACATCAAAACCACAAGAGACAATCAAAACTGAGCATGAGTGAAGAGACCTTTTATAAAATATAGGACGTTTACAGCTTACTGTCCTGGTCTAATCCTGAATTATCAAATGTTAAAATATTGAGGGATATGCTGTAGCACAAACTCTCTCTATATATATATATATAGATACATTATATACATTTTACTCCGATCGATTGATTGATTGATTGATTGATTGACGCCCCTGATTTAAACCTTTTGTCTACAAAGTTTTGTATCACTGAGAATTTTAGGATTGAGCCCTACCATAAAAAAGTGTATAAGACACACCAGTGTATAAGTCGCTCCCCCCTTTTTAGGACCCCCTAAAAATACCTAGAAAATACTTAAAGGTTTTTACGGTAAAATAAATAACTACATGAACATAATTTCAGATCTTTTATTTAACATCATGTAATCAAAAGAAACTACACAAAGTCTCCTGGAAGCCATAATAGCAGTCCAGGGTTTCATGTTAGGGGCAGCAGTGCGGAGTAGTGGTTAGGGGCTCTGGACTCTTGCCCGGAGGGTCGTGGGTTCAATCCCAGGGGGGGCACTGCTGTTGTACCCTTGAGCAAAGTACTTTACCTAGATTGCTCCAGTAAAAACCCAACTGTATAAATGGGTAATTGTATGTAAAAATAATGTGATATCTTGTAACAATTGTAAGTCGCCCTGGATAAGGGTGTCTGCTAAAAAATGTAATAATGTTAGATTTCAAAATGTCACATTTTTTCAATTTGTGGTCAGTTTTTCGTTAAATAAATGGAAAACTATACAAAGCAGTGGTGTGCAATTCAATATGTTAACGTGACATTATTCAGCAGGTTTCATTCAACTTTCTGAAGCAAAAGTGAGTTCATTCTATAGGGCGATGCAAAACCTTTGTAGATATAGATCTCTCTCTCTCATTACTATAGCACCACATTTTGATTGGAAAAATGGCCACTAAACAAAAAGTAGCTATAAAAATATTATTTTCAATGTAAAACAAAGGGGAGTTTCTATAGCGCCATTCCATTCCATTCCAGTGACGCTCCCTTGAGCCTGAATGCGTGCTCGGAGTCAACAGGGTCTGTCTTCTGAAACACTATCTCATGTACAGTAACTCGCTACAGCATCAGTAACGTGGAGAACCACACAGAAGGCCTTCTAAAAATCAGGCGACACAGACAGATCAGTGGGACCATAAACCACCTGACACTATAATCGTGTTTGTTTTTTTGGTCTCACGCAAAACGCACTGGTCTTGGCGTCGGGACCCCACTGAGAGAGAAGACCACCTTCCCTCTCTGTGAGAAACATCCCAGTTAAAATCCTGTAACCAGCGACTCGTATCGGACTGTTCTGCATGCTGTATGCAGAACGCCCAGCGGCACAGTCCGAAATCTGAAGGAACCGGGACGCCACTAAAATAGAGATCTTCTTAAAACAAGAATTACTATATGAATTCCCATTTTATTTGTACACTGGACTCCTAGCGACACATAGAACAGGTAACGTATGTATCTCATGTATCTCATCAGTTTTCAGTTTATCAATTTTCTTCTTCATACTCTCTGTATATATCGCTATATATATATATATATATATATATATATATATATATATATATATATTTAATTAGTATGCATATTAATTTTGCCCATATAGGTCAAACTATTCATCAAGCCTTGTTTTACAAAACAACACATTTTCTATAGATTTATTATTATTATTATTATTATTATTATTATTATTATTATTATTATTATTCTTCACTCTCGGTATGCATGAGAACTTGTCGGGGACGCGCTGGCCCCGCGGCGGTGGTTTCCATGGTTACTTCCACAGTGACGATGAAAAGGCAGCCACGTGACATCACATCCTGCCTGCGCTGGCATTTACAACTCGGGAAACGCTTCACACAGAAAAAAAACAAAACCGGGCATATCGATATCTGGAGGGAAAAAAAAAGACTTGGTACGCCTGCACGGGTAAGCCGACGGACCGGGCCCTGTTGCACTCGCATCTTCAGCGAGACGTTTGTCTCTGTGTGGTTCGCGTCCGGCCCTCGCCTCTCCTTTCAGTTCAAAATGGGCTCAGATGCCGACTTTTGGATCATTACGGAAAGCATTTGGGTAAAAATCGGGCTACCGCTGGTTAACCTGTCCCATTCAGGGCAGCATCAGTGGATTGGAATGGATTAGGAACAACAAACCTGCGAGTTAAGAGTCTGGGGGCAGTTCTGCGGTCATCCGTTAGCTTTGTCACGCAGCTCTCCTGTCACCTAGGGCTGTATACGGCTGGTTTCACAACCCCCCCCCCCATTAACACTAGCCTTGGACTACCTTAACAGGTCCGTGAAACCAGCCAAGAGAGATAAGAGATATTTCAGACACAAATCCACTTTCAGATTTCACTTTTAAAATCACTGCCAGGAGTTAAGATAGCGGGAGGGAGCAGTTCAGTTTTCATGACACAAGCCTGCCCTTCACGTGACTTCGCTTGCCAGTTGGACTACCCCACTCAAACCAGCCTATATTAATATAGAAAAAAAATGCTTATTATTATTTATTTCTTAGCAGACGCCCTTATCCAGGGCGACTTACAATTGTTACAAGATATCACATTATACATTATTTCACATTATACAGATATCACATTATTTTTACATACAATTCCCCATTTATACAGTTGGGTTTTTACTGGAGCAATCTAGGTAAAGTACCTTGCTCAAGGGTACAGCAGCAGTGTCCCCCACTGGGGATTGAACCCACAACCCTCCGGTCAAGAGTCCAGAGCCCTGACCACTACTCCACTGCTACAAATAAAATAAAGCATGCATGTTTCACGGACCTTTCTAAGAACCAATCCAGGCCTGACCCTGTACACTGAAGCAGACACGAGACAAAACCATTGACTAACCCAGGCCAGGCTCTGGTTCGATTTCCATGTTGTGTTCTCACAACAGCGGCAGCGCGTGGCTTCAGTCGAAGTCGCTGTTTGTGAGTTCATTAAACTGGCTTTGAGTGAAAGAAGCCGAACAAATACAGCGATTATTACGACTCGTGGAGTGGCCTGCTCCAGTTTTGACAGCTCATTCCACACGACAAACATCACAGCAGAGAAGTGGAGGATGGGGACGAGGATGAAGACGACTCCAGACAAAATCCACACCGCTGCTGTGAAACACAAACCGGAGAGAGCAGCCGTTAAGTCCGTACGCTTGGAGAAGAAACTAAAAAAAAAATGCCAAAGCCTTCAACGAAGAAAACTTTGCGCCTAAAGCTCTGGCCAAAAGTTTCGCATCACCTAGAATTGAAAAAAAAAAAAACTATGTGAATATAATTTAGATATTTTCCTTGTCATGTAAATCTAAGAAACTAATCTTCCAGAAGCCATAATAGTAGTACAGTAGTATTTCATGTTAGATTTAAAGATTTATTTCAAGGTCAGCTTTTCCGTTAAGTATATGGAAACTGTGTAACGTTATTCAGCAGGTTTCATTCGACTTTATAAAGGAAAAGGAGTTCATTCTATAGGGGGGGGATGCAAAATTTTTGCCCAGAGCTGTAGAAAAGCCGAACGACAGCTAGCTGCCACGATGCTGTGGTTCGATCAGGATTTACACAGCTGCACCTTTCTGCACAGGTAACCCAACATACAGAGACCCAGAAACTAGCTCACCTGTATTCCATAAGGCCTGGGCTGTGGCCTTTGAGTTTGAACCTAAAACAAGACGAGAGATATTTCAGACACAAATCCACTTTTAGATTTCACTTTTAAAAAGCACAGCTAGGAGTTAAGATAGATAGAGGGAGGGAGCAGTTCAGTCTCTGTGCCTCAAGCCTGCCCTGGACTGGAGGGAGCACCCTTTCTCTTAGGGGGGTGAGGGAGGGAGGGAGCAGTTCAGTCTCCGTGCCTCAAGCCTGCCCTGGACTGGAGGGAGCACCCTTTCTCTTAGGGGGGTGAGGGAGGGAGGGAGCAGTTCAGTCTCCGTGCCTCAAGCCTGCCCTGGACTGGAGGGAGCACCCTTTCTCTTAGGGGGGGTGAGGGAGGGAGGGAGCAGTTCAGTCTCCGTGCCTCAAACCTGCCCTGGACTGGAGGGAGCCCCCTTTTTCTTAAAAAAAAAAAAAGAAGCAGATAATGAAGCTTGTCACTTACTTCGGAACACAACTTTCTCTGAAACCTGGGATAAAAAAAATAAAAAGAAAGATTAATAAACTTGGTTTGATATATTTGCAGTTTATGACACACTCCGCTGGGTTCACTCAGAAAGTTGCTTTTGTGTCATTTGAAATACATATAATCATACATGTGCACGCACACGCACATGCACACGCACTCTCTCTACTCACACTGCTGCTGGTGCAGTCCAGAGCATACGTCAGTTCAGACAGACACAGTTCAGAGGTCATGGAGTCAGCTGACACAGCAACAGCTGGCAAGATCCACTCACTGCTGTGATTATGTTTCCAGTTCGCTATCGCTGTCGTCTGCAACACAACGCAGAGGCGAAAGTCCCGTGAGACTGCAGTCAACGCAGACAACCACAAACCAAGTATTGAAAAGCACAGTTACAAGCGCGTCCTTCCTGTGTGCAGCAATGTTTCACTGCAATTCCATAATGCACTGGTTCTCTCAGCTGGGGAGAAGGGAGAAGGGAGAGATCTTGCAGAACAAATTGGCAAGGGTATAGTTCAGTAATTGAGATCTCAGTTGGAATGATAACCAGCAGACACACACAGAGGGGTCCCCCCCAGGACCGGGTTTGGGAATCCTTGCTCTGGCAGAAGTTTCAAAGACTCGCGTCTAGTCGCACAAGGGGTGTTAATTAATTGTTTTAGCATTGTAAAGCACAGGGAGGTCTGGTAAAGCATAGGGAAGCATTGTAAAGCACAGAGAGGTCTGGTAAAGCATAGGGAAGCATTGTAAAGCACAGAGAGGTCTGGTAAAGCATAGGGAAGCATTGTAAAGCACAGAGCGGTGTGGTAAAGCATAGGGGAGCATTGTAAAGCACAGAGAGGTCTGGTAAAGCACAGGGAAGCATTGTAAAGCACAGAGAGGTCTGGTAAAGCACAGGGAAGCATTGTAAAGCACAGAGAGGTCATGTTAAACATAGGGAAGCATTGTAAAGCACAGAGAGGTATGGTAAAGCATAGGGGAGCATTGTAAAGCACAGCGAGGTCTGGTAAAGCATAGGGAAGCATTGTAAAGCACAGAGAGGTGTGGTAAAGCATAGGGAAGCATTGTAAAGCACAGAGAGGTCTGGTAAAGCACAGGGAAGCATTGTAAAGCACAGAGAGGTGTGGTAAAGCATAGGGAAGCATTGTAAAGCACAGAGAGGTCTGGTAAAGCATAGGGGAGCATTGTAAAGCACAGCGAGGTCTGGTAAAGCATAGGGAAGCATTGTAAAGCACAGAGAGGTGTGGTAAAGCATAGGGGAGCACTGTAAAGCACAGAGAGGTATGGTAAAGCACAGGGAAGCATTGTAAAGCACAGAGAGGTCATGTTAAACATAGGGAAGCATTGTAAAGCACAGAGAGGTATGTTAAAGCATAGGGGAGCATTGTAAAGCACAGCGAGGTCTGGTAAAGCATAGGGAAGCATTGTAAAGCACAGAGAGGTCTGGTAAAGCATAGGGAAGCATTGTAAAGCACAGAGAGGTCTGGTAAAGCATAGGGAAGCATTGTAAAGCACAGCGAGGTATGGTAAGGTGTAATAAAACACATGGCAAACCATTGTAAAGTGTAAATGCACAGTATGGGAAAACTGTGCACATGTACTTTTATAAAGGGTCTTTCTCTAGCTGCTTGGCTGTGGACTCACATGGTTTGCCCAGTCTGCGTGACAGGAAGGATCTGTGGTCTTAGCAGAGAGAGATCTTGGTAACCTGTACTGGTAAGAGCCGCCCGAAGTCTTAATCTCACTGCAATCGACTGGGATCTCCACTGCCCCAGACAGGACGCCCCCTACTGAGAGAAAGAAGACCACACCTTTGTGAAATCTCATAATGCACACAGACATACACGCGCACACACACACACACACACACACACACACGCACACAGACTGGGGGATTGTGTTAATGTTGCTTATCGAATATGTACATAAGAAAAGTTTGCATTGATGATAACAGATTGATTCCAGCTCTCCTCTCCTCTCCCCCTCTCTCTCCCCTCTCTCTTCTCTCTCTCCCTCTCTCCATCTCTCCCCTGAGAATACGCTGCTCCATAGCCAACAGCTGCGTTTTTCTTTCACACAAACCTGATGCAGTTTTCATTTTACAGGAAGAATCCAGCTACCCGGATCCCTGATTTAAAACACAGGTAAGCAATCACACTTTTTATTAATATTTAAAATGTCAGAAATATAAACAAGGTCTGTGTCGTTTTAACAGGGGAAGGAATGCAGACCCTTCACAGTGATATAGATAACAAGAAGATACTGTATGCATTACTCAATTATTATTATTATTATTATTATTATTATTATTATTATTATTATTATTATTATTATTATTATTATTATTATTTCATTGGTTCAGTGTTGACTGAGTAACTCTTTGTATGACTCTTTGTATGGTAGACAATATCAGGAGGCTGTGTGGTCCAGTGGTTAAAGAAAAGGGCTTGTAACCAGGTGGTCCCCGGTTCAAATCCCACCTCAGCCACTGACTCATTGTGTGACCCTGAGCAAGTCACTTCACCTCCTTGTGCTCCGTCTTTCGGGTGAGACGTAGTTGTAAGTGACTCTGCAGCTGATGCATAGTTCACACACCCTAGTCCCTGTAAGTCGCCTTGGATAAAGGCGTCTGCTAAATAAACAAATAATATGCAATCTCTTTCTTTGATCTACTCTGAAGAGGGGCTGTGCGTGCGCTGACCTGCACAAGGAATAACGAACAAGAATTATCAGAAGCATGATGTCTACTTACTGGGCAGCAGCAGCAGCAGCACATGACTCCCCATCTCTCTGCTCCTGCACTACAGTATCACAAGCACTGAAAGCAGGGAGCCGTCTGTACAATTCCCTCCTCCTCCCTCTCTCCTCGGTTTGTCATCTCCTCACTTTGATAGTTAGAGAGGATTGGCAGAGCTACAGGCAAACCTCAAACTATTCAGCTCTGCTGTTCAACTTTCCACAGTGCGGAATTTCCCTTACAACCCCCCCTCCCTCTCCCCCCTCCCTCCTCTACCTCTCCCTCCCCCCCTCGTTTGTCCTCACTCTGATAATTTACTTAGAGAGGATTGGCCGAGCTACAAGGAAACCTGAAACTATTCAGCTCTGCTGTTCAACTTTCCACACTGCGGAATTCCCCTCCCTCCCCTCCCTCCCCATCGCAGTGTGCTCAGAAAGTTGACAACACTGCAATGTATTATAGAAAGATAAAACAGACTTATCGATTACTTGTTTAATAATTTGAAATGTGTGTGTTTAATAATTCATACTCTATTTAACTTCTTGGACCGCGGCTCGTTTTTATTTATTGATTTTTATCTTAGAAGTGCCACCAGCCCAGTTAGCCTGAAAGCATGACAGGGCAAAGGAAGGCATTTTGAACCCGATGTGCTCCAGACAAACAAACTCGGGTCACGATCAAAGATATTCTATTGGCTGGCATGCAAGGTAAGGCGGTGGGTGCGTTAAGTGAGTGAGCGGCTCAGTAAAGGAATCATTTTAACGCCTTGCTCCGTGCCGCTCCCGCTGAGCCGCTCAGAGCCGCTCCTGAGCATTTCTCATCAGGGATCAGAGGGAGCGGACTGAATGGACACCTGCAGGAAACAAGTGGAGATCACAGGCAGGATTGACAAATACGTTTGTCAAGAACGATGAACTGGTTTCGACTTATGATGTATCGTATTAATTGGCTAAAGAAGATGGTAAAAAATGTTGTTTACGAATTTGTATCATTTTTTTAAAAAATGTAGAACTGTTTTATAGTTATTAATGTATTATTATTATTAGGCTTGTAGTATTAATATTATTAATAATGTTCATTATTAACGTCGGTATTAAACACAGCCAGATATGAGGTTCAGTCCAAACAGAGCGCCGAACTCAGCGAGGTACAGCAGGGGACAGTAACTTCACACGGGGGCCATTTCATCAACCATCCCCTCAGAAACACAAACAAGCAAATCATTATTATTCTCCATTTTTAAAAGTCGCTCAGCGCTCTCCTGTAGCAGAGCGCGAAGTCATTTAAATTCAGCTCCGTGCGCTTTCTGAGCGGCTCGCTTACTTAACGCGCCCACTAATAAACACACGCGTCCCCACATTGCACCATTCGCTTTCCAGGCGTTGTCAAGGTTGCAACATCTCATTCACAAAAACGTTAAGGAATGTTTAACGTGTGTTTTATTAAGGACTTTTTTTTAAGTCTATATATATTACATACACACACACACAGAGTAGATACCGGTTGTTCGCAACCCTGATAAAGACAACTTTCGGTTATTAATATCATTTTCCCAGGAACCAATCCCGTCCCACAGACTTTAACGTTAATGCAACCGCACGCCGCGTATTGACAGATGTATTACTAGTTGCGCTACAGAGCGCACTTGCCCGATTTCTGTGCCTACTTCATACTGCTTTTATAAAATAAAAACTGACTTCGCAACTTCGGGTTTCTGGCGGGCTGAGTTATGACAGCAGGGAGCTCTATTCAGCGCTTTTTGAGGCGGTCGGAGCTGCTAAGCACCCACAGGTTGAAGAGCCACAGGGATACTGCATCAGACGAGGAACCCGAAGAGCCTTCACCCCACGAGCAGTGACGCGCTGTGGACATCGTCGGCACGATCTGCCAGAATCGCGGCTTTGAAACGGGCTACCAAGCTGCGTGCAAAACTGAGGTGTGCTTTAGAATTGATTGTAAATGAGGACACAGGCCAAGTGCTTGTAGCGTTTAAACCGATATTAAAACAGTCATTATGGTTTTGTTTTTTTTAAAAACAAACTAAAAACTAAACGTGCCCAAATATTTTGTTTTGTTGTCGACTTTCACCCTGTGTGGAGTCTTGTTTGACTGGAGGTAGGAATAGTCAATAAAAATATAGTGAGAGTCGATGCAAAGTCCTCATAAATACTATAAACAAACGTGTGCGTGTGCGTGTGCCTGTGTGCGTGCGTGTGCGTGTGCGTGTGGTACCAGCGTCCCGCTGAACAGTTTCCAAATTGTTGGCGAGTATTCTAATAAGCCATTCATTCTACTGCACACTTGAGGTGAAAATACTTTTTTTTTCAGTCACCGAGCTACGACACAGGGGTCTCTACGCAACTGCAGCGGTTGCGTGTGCCGAAGACCTCTGTTCTGAAATCTGCCAACCCCAATCTGCTATCCCGAGTTGCAACAGCTTGCTGCGGTCCCCCGAGCATTACACATCCGTTAAACGACACCCAACACCGCTAATATTAAACACTTATCTGCCGTGAGAGACAGAAGAATGAGTCTCCAACGCCCCATGTTGACGGAACCGCCCTGCGCTTCCCCACAGTTTCACTTTCAGCAAGCGACGGGCCATCCCGTGACTCGGTAACCAATAACGCCACACCCCCTTCTGTTACTCATCATTTTAAAAACAGAACTCGGAAGAAAGGGACTCCGGATAGGCGTGTGCCGGTACACGGGTGTGGGGAATATTGGGTGGCTGTGAGGGGGTTCAACTTCCTCTCTGCAAAAACACGTGGGACCGTGGCTCCAGCCACACCCACAGGCGTATAAAACGGGAGATCCCGGGTACTGGAGACTTGTGCGGTGCGGTACTGTGGGCAGGGTTGGTTGTCCGCGAGTGTATGCATGTAAATAAATGCCCGTAAGCGTTTAAACTAAAGAGTTTCGGGTCTCAAGAGTCTCCTTGCCGACGCATCCCGTCACAATTACATTGCACGATCTAACCCTAACCGTGCACGCAGAAAGCCTGCCACATTATAACGATGCATAGAAACATTGCGATGACGTGTAAGCGCGCATGCATTTGCTCAGTAAATAACACTGTTTAAATACACAGTTTAATGCATGCCATTGACCTCTATAGACCTCATCTTTCACAGTAAATGTGCACGGTACTATGCAGTGCCTCCTCCCCCACGCTTTAACCCCGGTTAACCACGAAACATAATCCATGAAGCGTCTCTGATGACTGTGTATTTACATAGCGGTTACTTGGTAAATGCAAGTGCGTTTACACATCGTTACTATGTAAATACGCAGCTATTAGAGACACTTCATGGACAGTGTTACCCAGAAGTGCAGCTTCGTAAAGCTGGGGCTGACGTGACGATGAAAAAAAGACAATGGACAATTTTATATTTAGAGGCAATTTGATCTTTATAGAGCGAGTAAAATATATATTGTATTTGTTAATCAAAAACTAAATACAAATAAATCTATATACAGCAGATAGACACCTCTAGACAATCGCTGGCCATTTATACAGCAAACGGTCTTACTTCAAGCTGTTAAAATCATTCACGTGACCAAGTGCGTGAAACCAAACAAGGATGGGAATGAGACTCCTGTTGCACAGCAGTGTCACCCATTCCAGGTTTTACTACCAGCTTGATTAGTTCCAGTGTGTCTAGGCAACAAGCTCAGGTGTGTCTGATTAAAAACTCATAGTAAAACCAGGCACGGATCAAATGGCTAAGCACTGGGAGTCATTTAGCTAATTAACCAATAGCTAAGGCTGTGTTTTATTTCATGGTTATCACAGATCTCAGTGAAGTCTCCCCCACTGCTGTGTAATGTGTAGTTTCCTGTGAAAATTTCCATTTCTGAAACAATAGCGTAAATACACATCTTTTTTTTTTGTCACTTAAAAATACGTCTTCAACGTTTTAAAAACTTATTTTAAAACTAAAACTTCTTCAACGAAAAAAAGATGCCGGCCGCACCAAATATATTTCTGCTCAAGACTTCGCTCTGTCCAGCCCAAGGAGGAGACGTTTCACATGTCTGTTGTCATTTTGACATTTATGTATGTTTTTATTCTATTCGATAATTCACTGATGGTGAAAACGGAACGTCTTCAAAAAGGTGCCCGTGAACAAAATTACAATTTACTGTTTTTCAGGTAAGCATTTCCATATTTAGGAACGTTTGCTGTGTAACAACTCTGGAGAAAATAGCGAACGCTGAGTGTGTTTTTTTCTGCTTGAATGAATATATTTAAAATTGTGAAGTATGTTGCTATTTCTAGACAGTGAAATAAGATATTTTTTGTACCACCAAGAATACAGCCCGAACTAAAAGTATAACAAGTCTTTTTTTTTTTTTTCCACAAAAAAAAAAAAATGCAAGGTCTTGATACAGTAGTTAATCATTCAATTTTCACAAAGACCTTCACCTACATGCAGAGCATCTGCAGCCTCATTGTACAGGGAGTCTCATTGTGTAAGCCGAGAATCACTACAGGTATAACCTGTTAGTATTAGTTATCTCTCTCTAAGTGTCTTAAAACACCTCCAGATGTGTCATTGATATCCTCTATACACCCGCCTGCATGAAAACACCCCTGGGGGTGAGGATTTCAATCTCCGCTCAGTAATCAGGGATATAGAAACACACTCGTGTGTGAAAATGTCACACCGCTCTGTGCTTTAATCAGGCGTCTTAAACCACTTCTAAAAAGTATCCTGCGTTTTACCGTGTGTGGCTCTGTGCTCCTTTTCTCTTTACTGTTTTAAATTGTCGAATTGACCTATTAAAGTCATTTAGACAATCATTAATTTGCAAGACAATTCCTCCAGATTTTCAGTCCCAGCGGTTTGATTTCACACCCACAGCAAGTCAAAAAACTACAGAAGCAATGGGGTGTTCTAATCATGAACACTGTCTGAGATACCTGACTTACATTAGAGACTCCCTTTACAGTACATTATAAAACACATCGTTTACACTTGTATTTAAAAAGGTGGAAATGGATTTAAGTTTCTATTACAGAAAAATAATAAATCAAGGTTTTTGTACAGCTCGGAAATCTGGTTTTAAAAAGGCAAGCAGCTTGCCGGCAGGGGGCACACGTGCTATTCCTCAAAGCGGTGATATTTACTCGTTGGTTTTGTTTCGTCTTTTCTGTCTTATTGAGCTGGCACTGGGGTCACAAAAGCAAGCACTCCGTTCTCGTTTAAGAATTCAATTCAATTCAATTTCTGTATTTTAGCAGACGCCCTTATCCAGGGCGACTTACAATTGTTACAAGATATCACATTATTTTTACATACAATTCCCCCATTTATACAGTTGGGTTTTTACTGGAGCAATCTAGGTAAAGTACCTTGCTCAAGGGTACAGCAGCAGTGTCCCCCACTGGGGATTGAACCCACGACACTCCGGTCAAGAGTCCGGCGCCCCTGACCACTACTCCACACTGCTGCCCCAGTGATATGGTAAAGCATAGGAAAACAAAATACTGTAAAACAATTTATTATAAATCTGCAAAAATTGTATCAATATGCTTTATCAGACCTCTCTGTGCTTTACAATGCTTCCCTATGCTTTATCAGACCTCTCTGTGCTTTACAATGCTTCCCTATGCTTTACCAGACCTCTCTGTGCTTTACAATGCTTCCCTATGCTTTACCAGACCTCTCTGTGCTTTACAATGCTTCCCTATGTTTTACCAGACCTCTCTGTGCTTTACAATGCCTCCCTATGCTTTACCAGACCTCTCTGTGCTTTACAATGCTTCCATATGCTTTACCAGACCTCTCTGTGCTTTACAATGCTTCCCTATGCTTTACCAGACCTCTCTGTGCTTTACAATGCTTCCCTATGCTTTACCACACCTCTCTGTGCTTCACCACGCTTGCCTATGCTTTACCGTGCTTTCACTGTGTAGTTATATCATATCTATTTTATATTTTAGGTGCTTATTCTATACAGAAACGAATCAGTTCCATTCCAGCACTGCTCCTGAACGGAGATGGAAACGCACTAACACAGCTGCAGCCCCAGTCGAGCACTGTTTCCCTCGTCTGCAACACTGCAGCGAGAACAAGGCATTATAGATATCTGTACCCATCCACTGGGCAATATACTACAATATCATATACTACAATATCATATAGAATATATATATATATATATATATATATATATATATATAGGGCTTCTGTTTTTCTGATTTTATTAATTTCATTTTGAGCTATTTTCGAGTTTTATGTAAATCGTTTTAGTTTCTTTTCGCTTTTTCTATACTGTATGAAATCCGTGTTTTCGGTTACTTTCACAATATGCATACAGGAGTAACTAGACAGCACTGGCACACTTCAGCTGTCCCTTCTTTCCTTCTCTTCCACAGTGAAATCCCTCTGCTCACGGGCTCATTCTTCTGGGGGTTTTGTGTGTAGCCATTTTTTGTACATTTCGCCACAATTCTGTTTTAAATCCTCCGTGTCTGAACTGTAATACAGCTTGAAATCCCGCTAAACAAGCCTCCAGTCCTGATTGTAATCTCGTTTTAAATCTCTCAGCGGAGTCTCCAATAGAAATGCAGGGATGTGCTGTCACTCAGTAGCGGGGGCGGGTTTAAAGTATTGTATGGGTTTTTAATCTGTTAAAACTAAAAATCAGAAGCCCTAAATAATAATTATTATTATTATTATTATTATTATTATTATTATTATTATTATTATTATTATTATCATTATCATTATTATTATTATTTATAGTTTAAAATGTTGCCATGTTTCTCAAATATGCTTTATCACACCTCTCTGTGCTTTACAATGCTTCCCTATGCTTTACCAGACCTCTCTATGCTTTACAATGCTTCCCTATGCTTTACCAGACCTCTCTGTGCTTTACAATGCTTCCCTATGCTTTATCACACCTCTCTGTGCTTTACAATGCTTCCCTATGCTTTACCAGACCTCTCTGTGCTTTACAATGCTTCCCTATGCTTTACCAGACCTCTCTGTGCTTTACAATGCTTCCCTATGCTTTACCAGACCTCTCTGTGCTTTACAATGCTCCCCTATGCTTTACCAGACCTCTCTGTGCTTTACAATGCTTCCCTATGCTTTACCAGACCTCTCTGTGCTTTACAATGCTTCCCTGTGCTTTACCAGACCTCTCTGTGCTTTACAATGCTTCCCTATGCTTTACCAGACCTCTCTGTGCTTTACAATGCTTCCCTATGCTTTACCAGACCTCTCTGTGCTTTACAATGCTTCCCTATGCTTTACCATACCTCTCTGTGCTTTACAATGTTTCTCTATGCTTTACCAAGTCTTCAGTGAGCTTTATTGCACTTTGCTGTGGTTTTACTTTGATAAGAGTTAACCAGAAAGGATTGCTTGCTTTTCAGAGATTAATCCTGTCCACCAGGGGGAATAAATATATTAAGAAACCTATAAACACAAACAATATTGAAGCGTGATTATTATAACTCAATTTCCTGATAAGCTAAAAAATAAGCGTGCATTAAAATAAGCCTTTGCCTTTTACTTATAAAACTAAATAAACCCTGCACCCAGTTTAATTAATCCATCAGTGGAGAGCGCAGCCCAGCCCGGCCCAGCCCGGCCAGTCTTGTAAACCTCACACGGATTGGAACTGAAACAGGACAAAAGGAAACAAGTTAAATTCAATCACAAGACTCCCAGCCACCTCCTAATGAGAACAGGGCTTACTCATCAGCTGAAGAACGGTCTCTGCAGAGGGGTTATGGGGTGAGAGTTACTGCAGCGACAGTTCAAGAGCCCCGGTGCATTCTGGGAAGACAGAGAAACTCACGGTTTTGGGCTCCTCTCCTTCCTCACTCCTCACACAAGCAGGGCAATGAAGAGGAGGAGGAGGAGGAGGGTGATGAGTGACATTCTTCCTCCTGTCGCTCCTCCTGAAACCAAGAGCAGCACTTAATAATAATAATAATAATAATAATAATAATTAAATGTTACATCAATGTTCAGGGATGGGAATAAGACTCCTGTTGCACGGCAGTTTCACCCATTCTAGGTCTTAATGTATCACACAAGGTCACGTTTTGCCCTGCGCTCCCCTGACTGTGTGACTCCCCCCTGCACACCACGCGGCCGTGCCTTTACCAGGGGAGACCCTCGGGGACCCCTACGCTCCCCTGACTGTGTGACTCCCCCCCCCCCCCCCCGCGGCCATGCCTTTACCAGGGGAGACCCTCGGGGACCCCTGCGCTCCCCTGACTGTGTGACTCCCCCCTGCACACCACGTGGCCGTGCCTTTACCAGGGGAGACCCTCGGGGACCCCTGCGCTCCCCTGACTGTGTGACTCCCCCCTGCGCACCACGCGGCCGTGCCTTTACCAGGGGAGACCCTCGGGGACCCCTGCGCTCCCCTGACTGTGTGACTCCCCCCTGCACACCACGCGGCCGTGCCTTTACCAGGGGAGACCCTCGGGGACCCCTGCGCTCCCCTGACTGTGTGACTCCCCCCTGCACACCACGCGGCCGTGCCTTTACCAGGGGAGACCCTCGGGGGACCCCTGCGCTCCCCTGACTGTGTGACTCCCCCCTGCACACCACGCGGCCGTGCCTTTACCCTCGGGGACCCCTCTATTAAGCGATTTCTAATATTAGAGATGGTACTGTAACCTAGGCTTGAAAACTCACCGTTATTCCGCATGTTGGCGTTGGAGTCTGATCCTGGACAAGAAAGAGAGACAAGGGCAGAAATAGAGTCAGAAACGCTGCTGCTGAAAACAATGCGTTTCTATCGCATGCTGTTCTACCTGTGAGCTGCCCACTGTGACCCCTGTGAAGGCAGATTACAGAAAAGCAGAGTTTACTTACTTAGGAATATTCTGTCATCCACAACCTGCAAAACAAAGGAAACATCAGACTCGACATCGACATCATCATCATCATCATCATCATCATCATCATCATCATCATCATCATCATTATTATTATTATTATTATTATTTAGTCATTTAGCAGATGCTTTTATCCAAAGTGACTTACAGAGACTAGGGGGGGTGAACTATGCATCATCAACAACTGCTGCTGCTGCTGCTGCAGAGTCACTTCCAATAGGAGCTCGTTTGTTTTACGTCTCATCCGAAGGACGGAGCACAAGGAGGTGAAGTGACTTGCTCAGGGTCACACACACACACACACACACACACACACACACACACACAGTGAGTCGGTGGCTGAGCCTGGATTTGAACCTCCTGGTATCAAGCCCCCTTTCTCTAACCACCTATCCCTTCATAATGCACGCTCGCTACAGGCAGGCAGACAGGCAGGCAGGCAGGCAGGCAGACAGACAGGTCTCTTACTGCAGTATCTAGACAGTCCCTTTTGAATCTGATCTGCGGGAGGCAGGTGTCGTGGCTGAACCATCCTTCTTTCACCCGATCGGAGGAGCTCAAGTCCTTATCCCAGTGTCCCGCCACGGTGTCCTGCGATTTAAACAAGCCTGAGTGAGCACTGCCTTACAGGGGAGCGACAGGGGTAACGTCAATACCAGGGGTGAGCAATCACAGGCCTGGAGAGCCGAGTAATTGAACAGATTATTATTTTTTTTAATTGGTCAATGCTAACGTTTTTTTTTTTTTTTTTTCCAGGTCTATAGCCATTGATTATTTTAAGATACCCAGAAGACCTGCAGGATTGCGGCTCTACAGAACCAGGGTTGGTCAGCCCTGCTCTAGACCTGAAGAGGTAAGAGACTTGGGTTTCAAAGAAGCCTAATGACATCACAAAGGGCCTGTCACATCCCTGGCCAATCAGAGAGCGGGATCTCTCTCTCTCTCTCTCTCTCCCCTTCCTTTCTCTCCTCACCCCCCCTCTCTCCCCCTTCCTTTCTCTCCTCACCCCTCCCTCTCTCTCCCCTTCCTTTCTCTCCTCACCCCTCCCTCTCTCTCCCCTTCCTTTCTCTCCTCACCCTCCTTTCTCTCCCCCCTTCCTTTCTCTCCTCACTCTCTCCCCTTCCTTTCTCTCCTCACCCCATCCTCTCTCTCTGTGTCTCTGTGTTCTATGGTGGCCCACTCAGGACATATAACATCAAAATCTCTTCTGAACATGAGAATATTGTCCATTACAGTGTTTTGCTCGGCACGCTTGGGAGTTTTGAACAGGAAATCTGCACTGAACCGAGGCCAGTGATGCTGCTGGTGACGATGACGGCAGAAGAGCTCCTTGGAAAGGCTCACTCACGTTCTGGAAGAGCCACTGCTCGTCACAGTGGACATCCAGAGGAGTCACCTTCCACACAAACTGCCCCGACTCTTCAATATCATGGCACCGAAAGGGGATGGTGTTCCCGGCGTTTGGCAACACCATGGCACCTGAGAGAAAACACAACACAGGACAGGATCAGACGACAGCGTCCTTCTAAGAATTTGCCACAGCAAAAGTGTACTAAACCACAGCGGAACGCAAGCGATCCCTTCTGGTTAACTCTTACAATGGTTTCCCCTAGTAAAAACACAGCAAAAGCTAAAGCATAGGGAAGCATTGTGAAGCACAGAGAGGTACCGTAAAGCATAGGGAAGCATTGTAAAGCACAGAGAGGTATGGTAAAGCATAGGGAAGCATTGTAAAGCACAGAGAGGTGTGGTAAAGCATAGGGGAGCATTGTAAAGCACAGAGAGGTATGGTAAAGCATAGGGAAGCATTGTAAAGCACAGAGAGGTCTGGTAAAGCACAGGGAAGCATTGTAAAGCACAGAGAGGTCTGGTAAAGCATAGGGAAGCATTGTAAAGCACAGAGAGGTATGGATTCAGCCACTGACCACTGCCCCTGGACGCCTGAGCGGCGATTCAACGGCAAACCCTCTGTGTCTCTCAGCGGATACCCACACAGCAACTGAACCCTCGTTACAGAATCTTTTAAGGTGATTCTTATGAAACTGTCCATCCCCCCTCCCCCCTCCCCCCTCCCCCCATCTGTCTTTGGGATCATACATTCATTTATTCTGTGAGCTTAATAATAATAATAATAATAATAATAATAATAATAATAATAATGACTCCCATCGCAGGGCAGTTTGAGCCAGTCCTGGTTTTACACTCTCTGTGATTGGTACTGGACCGCAGTAGCTCTGAGTCATTCACAAAAACAGGAAGTGCATGAGTCAGAAGCTGAAATCTGAAAGTATTTGTTCTACTCCTCTTACACCGTTTAAGCTAGAAACGCCGTTCAAACTTTAAAACGTGTAGACCGGTCTGGAAGAGTGTGCTTGTATACAACTTTGTGATATATTTTATACTTTTTAAACTATTAAGCTTTTTGTCCTTTTTTTGTCCATCTTCATTCACTTTAATGGGACTTTTTTCAACAGTCTATTTCCTGTAACGATGTAACTTTTGACACAAATCAGCTAATTTGACCACTTTCCCGACAAGTTAGACAAAAAGTTAGAGTATATGGATTCTTCATCTACTTCTCTGCTATTCAAATCTGAAATCATAAAACGCGAGACAGGTGCATCATTATATAAAATAATACAGAACCACCTATCAAATAGAATACATCAAAAAATAAATTAGCTACAGTTAAACAGAAAGGGACAGCGGACCGTTACGTCATTCGCTAGACAGTGAATGACATCACAATTAGATTCAAAGAGAAATAACTACATCATCAAACTCTGCTACCCAATTTGTAATTCTGATCGTGCTTCAGTTGCTACGGAGTCGTTTTACTGAATTGAAAAGCACTCAGGAAATCAATCCGGGATTAATATATTAAATCAGATAACTCTCTATTTCATCATCCTTTCGGCACCCCCGCTTTCTCTGTCTGTGTTTCGTCATCGGACCCCTTGATGTGTCCTGTTAGAGGAGCCTCGCCAGTAAACAATACAGAAATTAATTTCAATAAATACATTCAAAACTTGTTATAAAGTTACAAAAAAGTGCGACTCACGTGCTCCAGCTGCGATTATAATGCAATACAGGAAGAGCATGTCTTTTCCGTTCGTAAAAAGGCTGTTTCTCAATTAGGTATATAACAAAAAGACTTCTCGTTTTGCCATCAAATCAAAAACACACAAGAGAACGGTAACAAGCCGTTAGGGTCATGTGTCGTGTGAGTAAATGTGGTTTTTTTGAGATATTTTTTTCCTTCAGTCAAAGCATGCCGAAAGTACAGAATAGGACGTCTGCTAAGAAACAGATAAGAATCTACCAATTTTCATCACCCCATATCATGTGATCGGGCTGTAGCCTATAATTATGGCGTCTATTACGAGCTGCCCACGCAGCACGACCCTGTGTGCGCTACGCTGTGCGAGTCTGCGTTGTGCGGCAATACCCGTTTACCGCCACACGGGGGCGATCTTACACCACGCTCTTCACTAATCTCTCAAGAGGTGTCAATTCGAGATACGGGGGGTGATGCGAGTATAAGCGCACTGCAAATAATTTAGGACGCCAAATTCATATTGCATTTCGGCCAGGCGATTGTTTTGCACTGCGCCCTACATAGATTTAAGAGCGATGCCAATCGCCCAACGCGCACAGAGACTGAGTTGCAATTACGATAAGGATTGGTCTCTACGAGCGCATCGGTCGATTGAGTCTGCAGAGTTAGGAGAACAGAGCGCGGCAGGCGCTGTGTGACGTTTGTGGAGCAGGAAAATACAAAGCACGACAAATATGTCGGACGAAGGGCAGCAAAGTCCTCTTGGCGCACGGGAAAAAGGTTTTCTGAGAAAGAGCTGAGAGTCCTTACGGCTGACGTCACTCAGCAATGAAACGTGCTGAGAGTCCTTATGGCTGACGTCACTCAGCAATGAAACGGGGTTGTTTGGAAAAGCCTCAGCCAGCATCAGTTATGCGAGTATCCTTAGGAAATCTATTGGCCTGGCCTTTTTAGCATGACATCCAGAGATGTGTCTAGCACTCTCTGGAAAAGGTGGGTTGGACTGTCCCCCCAGACATTAGCGGTCCCTAGATTGACGTTGCTGGGGTTTAGGTCATCCCTTAGTTCAGGTATGTGGTCAAGGACGCGGAGTGAGACGATGACGATGATGACAAAGTGCAAATTTGACAGCGGGTGCAGCGCCGTTAGCAATCCACACGGGGCGGTGTCGCTCCACGGGCCGGCGCTCCGCCGCCGGGAGAGAGTGATTGATATTTCTACATCCCGAACAGCGCTGCCATCGACAGCCACAAATCGTTAGCGGAGGCATTTTAATCGGGCGTTTGTCGAAGGACCTCTGAAGGGATCGCTCCATCACTCCCGCAGCCGCGCTGTCTTTCACACACTCGTTAAAGGAACCGGCTGTTTCTGGTGACCAGCGGCGCTCAATGAGAATTATTATAACCGACCTGAGAGTAGCTATATCAAAGGTGTCAGCGATGTGCTTTCAGCTGGTTCATTATCCTCTCTGTGCTTTACTACACTGTGCTGTGCTTTTACCAGGGGGATACCACAGCAGTAAACTTTGAGAAGGGGGCTGGTTCATTATCTTCTCTGTGCTTTACTACACTGTGCTGTGCGCTGTCTCTCTCTCTCTCCTTTCTGCTTGATTCTATCTAGCATCTCTCCTTCCCAGACCTCCACACTCACTCCTTCCATCTCTCTCTTCTTAATTTATCTTTTAGGTAGAGGTATAATACAGAGCAACCCTGACACTGTTGTTGCTGCAGCCTGGTTATTTCTGAGCAGATCCTCATCCCTCCCTCCCTCTTTCCAGTGGAGCAGCGAAGCGTCCCATTTGCCCCCCGACCCCTGACCCCCGAATCAAGGAGCAAAGGGTCTGCATTCTTCCTCACAAGCCCACCTGCACTCCCTCCCTCCCTCCCTCCTTCCTTCCTTTTCTCTGACAGGCATTTGGGAATAAAATGAAGCCCTGAGATTTTTGAAGTTTAGAAACAGTTTTCAAACCGCAAAAGACAGTCAGACAGAGGAGAACCGGGCTGAGAGACAAGGAGGGAGGAGAAGGGAAATGAGTGTGATCAGAGAGAGGGAGGGAGGGAGCAGGAGAGAGCAGGAGAATGGAGAGAGAGGGAGAGGGAGAAGGAGAGACAGAGGGAGAGAGGAAGGAGGAAGGAGAAATGAGAGAGAGGGTGAGAGAGAGAGAGACAGACACTGGTGCTTTGCTGGGATCAAGTCTTCAAACAGACTTTCAAGCTGATCAGAATAGAAAACAAACAAAAATAATTAAAAATAACTAAAAATAACCACAATCTGGAACTCACCCATGCTTTAAGAAAATTACAAGCCAGCAAAAGCACCTGACAATTTAAACATGAAGAAAAAAAATCAACATTTACTGCAAGAAATCTCAGAGAAAGAGAAAGGGAGGCTCTTATATTCTCTGAACAGCCTCCCTCTGCTCTGTGCTGGTGGAGCAGAGAAAGAGAAAGGGAGGCTCTTCTACTCTTTGAACAGCCTCCCTCTGCTCTGTGCTGGTGGAGCAGAGAAAGAGAAAGGGAGGCTCTTCTACTTTCTGAACAGCCTCCCTCTGCTCTGTGCTGGTGGAGCAGAGAGAGAGAGAGAGAATACACAAATACACTTTTCGGACACAGGCAGGTTTTGGTAGTTGGTTTATTTGACACAGTTCACCCTCAGATAAAGAGGGAGTGTGTTTGGAAGAGTCAGAAATGGATTGCAAACATCTTCACAGAAGATAACAAGATCACTTCACTAAAATGTGAAGAACATAAATCAAAACACGCAACACAAAACCGAGGGATTTTCAGGAGGCTGGAGCAAAAACAGTTTGGAATTCTGTAATATGCTTTACCAGACCTCTCTGTGCTTTACAATGCTTCCCTATGCTTTACCAGACCTCTCTGTGTTTTACAATGCTTCCCTATGCTTTACCAGACCTCTCTGTGCTTCACAATGCTTCCCTATGCTTTACCAGACCTCTCTGTGCTTTACAATGCTTCCCTATGCTTTACCACACCTCTCTGTGCTTTACAATGCTTCCCTATGCTTTACCAGACCTCTCTGAGCTTTACAATTGTTCCCTATGCTTTACCATACCTCTCTGTGCTTTACCATGCTTCCCTATGCTTTACCAGACCTGGGATACCAAAGTAGAACACTTTGAGAAGGGGTCTGGCTTTTTTTGTTTGCTACAAATGTGCTACACATGACATGTGTGTTTCTAATATTTTGTCCAACCCCCCCCCCCCCCCCCTCCCCCCCTCCCCACAACCACAGTACATGTGGACGGGATTTGATTAAAAACTTAATGAATTCCAAACCCACCACAAAGCATTACAAACTGAAAAACGCAGACACACACGCACACACAAGCCAGACTGACATCCAACTAGAATTGACCATCTCTCTCTCTCTCTCTCAGGAACAGGGGTGTGCGTCTGCTTGCGTGTGTGTTGAAGGTTTGAATCTAATGACATCACAAAGGTCTTGTCGCGTTCCTGGCCAGTCACAGCCCGGGCTTCCCCTTCTCCCCTTCCTTCAGGGACAGTGTGAAAACACTGCAGCCCCTCACTCCAAACCAGTTTAGGCAGTGTGACTCCGGAGAATTGGTAACCCCCTGCACCCCCCGCCCCCCCCGCCCCCCCCGTCCCCGTCCCAGTGTTTTATTTTGGCGTCAGGAGGGTAATAAACATTTTCCTTTCCTCCCACATTAGAGAGCGTTTTAAAAACCACACTGAGCTGATGTCTCTCTTTCTCTCTCTGTGTGGGGGTGTTCTACGGTGGCCCGTTCAGGGCCATTAAAATAAAATTAAACCCGTTACACGGGGTTCATTTCGCTCGCAATCTGAACAGGACGTCCTGACAGAATGCATCTCGCGGACTTGACAGAACAGACCCCCCCCTCCCCCAGGCACCTTTGGACATTAAGATAAGAGATCTACAGTGTATGAGAGTCAATGCAAAGTCTACATAAACACTATGAAACCCAAGTGTGTGTGTGTGTGTGAGTGAGTTAGTGTGCGTTTCTCCCTCTCTGTATCAGTCCCTGTGTCTGTGTGACTTAGTTAGTGTGTGTTTCTCCCTCTCTATCAGTCCCCGTGTGTGTGTGTGTGTGTGTGTGTGTGCGTGTGTGTGCGCCTCAGTGTGTTTCTCTTCTTCCCCAGCAGTGGAAGTCTCCTCTCGCATTCACTCACACAGCTCAGTAATGATGCGTTTGTGTCTGAAGGGACTGGTGTTAACTCTGTGCAGCTGTGTGTGTGTGTGTGTGTGTGTGCGTGTGTGCGCGTCAGTCCTGTTCCCAGGAGATTGGGAAAGTATGATAAAACCAAACAGAGGAACAGCAATTAAAACTTGACCAGATTAAACCGACAATAAAAAAACGATAAGTAAAAAAAAAACATGTTTCAGTGGAGAAGCATTTAGACACAGCTGTGTGTGTGTGTGTGTGTGTGTGTGTGCGCGCGTCAGTGCGCGCGTGCGTGTCGGTGTGTGCGTGCGTGCCAGCGTGCAGTGAATCAGGAATTTGTGGTCCGTCATTAGAATTCTCTCCTAAAAGAGAACAGCTGGATATTTTCTGTTTGTTCGTTTTTTTTTTGCTGAAGACAGAAAGGACTTGCCTGTCCCTTTGTGTGATCAAATACTTTGCACTGAAAAAAGCCTTATAAAATGTATAGGGATACAGAGAGTGTGCTAGACGCTGGCTTTGCTGGAAAACTATCCGTCTGTCTGTCACCCGTCTCTAAAGTGCTGTCCGGTTTGTGTTTGTCGTCGCTGGGTTTGCTTCAGTCTCTGAGGGGGAGGGGGAGGAGCAGGGAGATGCACACGCTCAGTAGGGACAGAGCGAGGAGGGTCTCGGGACTCTGGAGCAGGGAGGAGACTCCACTCTGGGGGGCCGTGGTCCCTGAAAAAGAGCGAGTTATTAGCTGATTATTAAAATATGATCAGGACGGAAATAAATATTCAGACAGTCGTCATCTCTTAGTAAAGAGAGGAGATACAGGGTGACACAGGGTGAGAGTGAGACGCACCGAGAGGCATGGAGCGAGAGTGAGAGACACAGAGTGACATGCGGAGCGCGAGTCTCACTGTTAAGAGCCTCTTATCAATTAAGATTCCTTTCTTACCTGCTGGAACCTCCACTTGCGATCCTGCAGCTGCAACACAAAGAGAGGAGAGTCAGGAGAGCGCTGCTTACATACACCCTCGCCCCCTGCAGGGCACACAACACACTGCAGCACACTGAGCAGAGAAACCAACAGAGCAGAGAGCTGTGTACATACACCCTCGCCCCCTGCAGGGCACACAACACACTGCAGCACACTGAGCAGAGAAACCAACAGAGCAGAGAGCTATGTACATACACCCTCGCCCCCTGCAGGATATACAAACACACTGCAGCACACTGAGCAGAGAAACCAACAGAGCAGAGAGCTGTGTACATACACCCTCGCCCCCTGCAGGATATACAAACACACTGCAGCACACTGAGCAGAGAAACCAAGAGAGCAGAGAGCTGTGTACATACACCCTCGCCCCCTGCAGGATATACAAACACACTGCAGTGCCTCAGCACAGCGCTGAAAACACAAAGCCTAGTCAAGAGATAATTCCTAACACAGACCGATCGCTCAGAGGAGAGACCAGTTTCAAATTTAAAAGCTTTTAAAATCACAAACTGTTGAGAGAGAAAGAAAGAAAGGAGAGATTGAAAGAAAGGAACGAGGGAAACGAGAGAATGGCGTGAAAGGAGTAAGTCAAGCTGGAAGAATAAAAGACGAAAATGACACTGAACATCAGAGAGGGCTCCACAAGATTACTGCCACAAGATTAGTCTCGCTCTGAAAGGGAGAGATCAAGAGACAGGAGGGAGAGAAAGCTGGGAAAGGGGGAGAGAAGGGAAGCGAGGGAAGGAGAGGGGGAGACGGGGAGAGAGAGTGGTAGATTTAGGGTGTAGGTGCCCTATAACTCACAGGGTTTGATACAGTCCTGTTATGCGAATACAGTGACAACAGTGCTGTGTTTTGAACAAGGGGGGATACCATATCAGTAAACTTTGAGAAGGAGGCTGGTTCATTATCTTCTCTGTGCTTTACTACACTGTGCTGTGTTTTTACCAGGGGGATACCACAGCAGTAAACTTTGAGAAGGGGGCTGGTTCATTATCTTCTCTGTGCTTTACTACACTGTGCTGTGCTTTTACCAGGGGGATACCACAGCAGTAAACTCTGAGAAGGGGGCTGGTTCATTGTCTTGCATGCTCACTTGTTTCACAACACACTGAGAGACGGAGACGCAGGCAGGGGCTGGCTGTGGGACTGTCCTCAAGCGGCAGAGCTGGAAAAAATAAAAAAATAACAGAATGATTCAGTTCAGCTCAACACAACCCAGTAAAAACCATTAGAAGTCTCCATTGCAATCTACTAGCTACTGGTCTGAGAGTGCAGCTCCCGCACTCACAAAGTCTATGAAGCTTTCCAGACATTTAAACCACAACGGGGTCTACCTAAACAGATCAATAGCAGGTTTTTGTCTGGGTCTTTTTTATTTTATTTAGATTTAATGACTCCTAAGTGTTCGGCGGTTTCCTCTGATCGAGTTCAGAGTACTTTCTCTTGCACTTTGTATGACAGACCTGAGAAATGCGCTCTGAATTTGATTAGAGGCAGCCACCGAACACTTAGCAAGCGTGCAGAACATTATTATACATCAAGATTTATCACGGTAACATGAAGCATCAGGGCTCAGCTCAGCACAGCACAGCCAGTCACAGCAACAGTGTAGCAATCCATTACAATGCCATTAGAAAAGTTAAGCAAGTTAACTATGGTTGTATGATGCATTTACTCAGTTTTGGAAGTCTACACACACACACACACACACACACACACAAACGCACACTGACACACACCAATGCACACACACAGACACACACCAACGCACACTGACACACACACACACACACACAAACGCACACTGACACACACCAATGCACACACACAGACACACACCAACGCACACTGACACACACACACACTGACACTAACGCACACACACAGATACTGACGCACACACAGACATAAACTAACATACTGACGCACACACTGACGCTCACACACTGACACACACACCGACGCACACACACTGACACACACACCAACGCACACACACTGACACACACACCAACGCACACACACTGACACACACACCAACGCACACACACTGACACACACACCACGCACACACACTGACACACACACCAACGCACACACACTGACACACACACACTGACGCTCACACACTGACACACACACCAACGCACACACACTGACACACACACACTGACGCTCACACACTGACACACATACACCGACGCACACACACCGACACATACACCAACGCACACACACTGACACACACACCAACGCACACACAGACACACACACACTGACACACACCAACGCACACACACTGACACACACACCAACGCACACACACACTCACACACACACTGATGCACACACACTCACACACACTAACGCACACACATGGTATAAAGATTACTATATAA
>NW_026708344.1:0-22500 GCF_902713425.1 Acipenser ruthenus
TCATAGCAAAGGGGGTGAATACTTATGCAATCAATTATTTTCTGTTTTATATTTGTAATTAATTTAGAACAATTTGTAGATTTTATTTTTCACTTTGACATTATGGACTTTTCTTGTGTTGATCAGTGGCAAACATAGCGCTTAGCGTTGAGGCCAAAAAGCTCTATTTTGGTCTCATCAGACCATAGAATCTTCTTCCACTTGGTCTCAGAGTCTCCCACATGCCTTCTGGGAAACTCTAGGCGAGATTTGATGCGAGTTTTTTTCAACAATGGCTTTCTTTTTGCCACTCTCCCATAAAGGCCAGTTTTGTGAAGCACCCGGGCTATTGTTGCCATATGCACAGTGTCTCCCAGCTCAGCCGTGGAACACTGTAACTCCTTTAGAGTTGCCATAGGCCTCTTGGTGGCCTCCCTGACTATTGCCCTATACGCCCGGATACTCCGTTTTTGAGGACGGCCTGTTCTAGACAGATTCACAGTTGTGCCATATTCTCTCCATTTCTTAATAATGGACTTTACTGTGCTCTGAGATGATATTCAATGCCTTGGAAATGTTCTTATATCCTACCCCTGATTGGTGCTTTTGAAGAACCTTATTCCGGATTTGCTTTGAATGTTCCTTCATCTTCATGATGTAGTTTTTGTTAGGAAATGTACTAACCAACTGTGGGACCTCCCAGAGACAGGTGTATTTAACCTGAAATCATGTGAAACACCTTAATTGCACACAGGTGGACTCCACTCAACTAATTATGTGACTTCTAAAGACAATTGGTTGCACCAGAGCTTATTTAGGTGTGTAATAGCAAAGGGGGTGAATACTTATGCAATCAATTATTTTCTGTTTTATATTTGTAATTAATTTAGAACAATTTGTAGATTTTATTTTTCACTTTGACATTATGGACTTTTCTTGTGTTGATCAGTGGCAAACATAGCGCTTAGCGTTGAGGCCAAAAAGCTCTATTTTGGTCTCATCAGACCATAGAATCTTCTTCCACTTGGTCTCAGAGTCTCCCACATGCCTTCTGGGAAACTCTAGCCGAGATTTGATGCGAGTTTTTTTCAACAATGGCTTTCTTTTTGCCACTCTCCCATAAAGGCCAGTTTTGTGAAGCACCCGGGCTATTGTTGCCATATGCACAGTGTCTCCCAGCTCAGCCGTGGAACACTGTAACTCCTTTAGAGTTGCCATAGGCCTCTTGGTGGCCTCCCTGACTAGTGCCCTATACGCCCGGATACTCAGTTTTTGAGGTCGGCCTGTTCTAGACAGATTCACAGTTGTGCCATATTCTCTCCATTTCTTAATAATGGACTTTACTGTGCTCTGAGATGATATTCAATGCCTTGGAAATGTTCTTATATCCTACCCCTGATTGGTGCTTTTGAAGAACCTTATTCCGGATTTGCTTTGAATGTTCCTTCATCTTCATGATGTAGTTTTTGTTAGGAAATGTACTAACCAACTGTGGGACCTCCCAGAGACAGGTCTATTTAACCTGAAATCATGTGAAACACCTTAATTGCACACAGGTGGACTCCATTCAACTAATTATGTGACTTCTAAAGACAACTGGTTGCACCAGAGCTTATTTAGGTGTGTCATAGCAAAGGGGGTGAATACTTATGCAATCAATTATTTTCTGTTTTATATTTGTAATTAATTTAGAACAATTTGTAGATTTTATTTTTCACTTTGACATTATGGACTTTTCTTGTGTTGATCAGTGGGAAACATAGCGCTTAGCGTTGAGGGCAAAAAGCTCTATTTTGGTCTCATCAGACCATAGAATCTTCTTCCACTTGGTCTCAGTGTCTCCCACATGCCTTCTGGGAAACTCTAGCCGAGATTTGATGCGAGTTCTTTTCAACAATGGCTTTCTTTTTGCCACTTTCCCAGAAAGGCCAGTTTTGTGAAGCACCCGGGCTATTGTTGCCATATGCACAGTGTCTCCCAGCTCAGCCGTGGAACACTGTAACTCCTTTAGAGTTGCCATAGGCCTCTTGGTGGCCTCCCTGACTAGTGCACTTCTCGCCCGGATACTCAGTTTTTGAGGACGGCCTGTTCTAGACAGATTCACAGTTGTGCCATTTTCTCTCCATTTCTTAATAATGGACTTTGCTGTGGTCTGAGAGGATATTCAATGCCTTGGAAATGTTCTTATATCCTACCCCTGATTGGTGCTTTTGAAGAACCTTATTCCGGATTTGCTTTGAATGTTCCTTCATCTTCATGATGTAGTTTTTGTTAGGAAATGTACTAACCAACTGTGGGACCTCCCAGAGACAGGTGTATTTAACCTGAAATCATGTGAAACACCTTAATTGCACACAGGTGGACTCCACTCAACTAATTATGTGACTTCTAAAGACAATTGGTTGCACCAGAGCTTATTTAGGTGTGTAATAGCAAAGGGGGTGAATACTTATGCAATCAATTATTTTCTGTTTTATATTTGTAATTAATTTAGAACAATTTGTAGATTTTATTTTTCACTTTGACATTATGGACTTTTCTTGTGTTGATCAGTGGCAAACATAGCGCTTAGCGTTGAGGCCAAAAAGCTCTATTTTGGTCTCATCAGACCATAGAATCTTCTTCCACTTGGTCTCAGAGTCTCCCACATGCCTTCTGGGAAACTCTAGCCGAGATTTGATGCGAGTTTTTTTCAACAATGGCTTTCTTTTTGCCACTCTCCCATAAAGGCCAGTTTTGTGAAGCACCCGGGCTATTGTTGCCATATGCACAGTGTCTCCCAGCTCAGCCGTGGAACACTGTAACTCCTTTAGAGTTGCCATAGGCCTCTTGGTGGCCTCCCTGACTAGTGCCCTATACGCCCGGATACTCAGTTTTTGAGGTCGGCCCTGTTCTAGACAGATTCACAGTTGTGCCATATTCTCTCCATTTCTTAATAATGGACTTTACTGTGCTCTGAGATGATATTCAATGCCTTGGAAATGTTCTTATATCCTACCCCTGATTGGTGCTTTTGAAGAACCTTATTCCGGATTTGCTTTGAATGTTCCTTCATCTTCATGATGTAGTTTTTGTTAGGAAATGTACTAACCAACTGTGGGACCTCCCAGAGACAGGTCTATTTAACCTGAAATCATGTGAAACACCTTAATTGCACACAGGTGGACTCCATTCAACTAATTATGTGACTTCTAAAGACAACTGGTTGCACCAGAGCTTATTTAGGTGTGTCATAGCAAAGGGGGTGAATACTTATGCAATCAATTATTTTCTGTTTTATATTTGTAATTAATTTAGAACAATTTGTAGATTTTATTTTTCACTTTGACATTATGGACTTTTCTTGTGTTGATCAGTGGGAAACATAGCGCTTAGCGTTGAGGGCAAAAAGCTCTATTTTGGTCTCATCAGACCATAGAATCTTCTTCCACTTGGTCTCAGTGTCTCCCACATGCCTTCTGGGAAACTCTAGCCGAGATTTGATGCGAGTTCTTTTCAACAATGGCTTTCTTTTTGCCACTTTCCCAGAAAGGCCAGTTTTGTGAAGCACCCGGGCTATTGTTGCCATATGCACAGTGTCTCCCAGCTCAGCCGTGGAACACTGTAACTCCTTTAGAGTTGCCATAGGCCTCTTGGTGGCCTCCCTGACTAGTGCACTTCTCGCCCGGATACTCAGTTTTTGAGGACGGCCTGTTCTAGACAGATTCACAGTTGTGCCATTTTCTCTCCATTTCTTAATAATGGACTTTGCTGTGGTCTGAGAGGATATTCAATGCCTTGGAAATGTTCTTATATCCTACCCCTGATTGGTGCTTTTGAAGAACCTTATTCCGGATTTGCTTTGAATGTTCCTTCATCTTCATGATGTAGTTTTTGTTAGGAAATGTACTAACCAACTGTGGGACCTCCCAGAGACAGGTGTATTTAACCTGAAATCATGTTAAACACCTTAATTGCACACAGGTGGACTCCATTCAACTAATTATGTGACTTCTAAAGACAATTGGTTGCACCAGAGCTTACTTAGGTGTGTCATAGCAAAGGGGGTGAATACTTATGCAATCAATTATTTTCTGTTTTATATTTGTAATTAATTTAGAACAATTTGTAGATTTTATTTTTCACTTTGACATTATGGACTTTTCTTGTGTTGATCAGTGGGAAACATAGCGCTTAGCGTTGAGGGCAAAAAGCTCTATTTTGGTCTCATCAGACCATAGAATCTTCTTCCACTTGGTCTCAGTGTCTCCCACATGCCTTCTGGGAAACTCTAGCCGAGATTTGATGCGAGTTCTTTTCAACAATGGCTTTCTTTTTGCCACTTTCCCAGAAAGGCCAGTTTTGTGAAGCACCCGGGCTATTGTTGCCATATGCACAGTGTCTCCCAGCTCAGCCGTGGAACACTGTAACTCCTTTAGAGTTGCCATAGGCCTCTTGGTGGCCTCCCTGACTAGTGCACTTCTCGCCCGGATACTCAGTTTTTGAGGACGGCCTGTTCTAGACAGATTCACAGTTGTGCCATTTTCTCTCCATTTCTTAATAATGGACTTTGCTGTGGTCTGAGAGGATATTCAATGCCTTGGAAATGTTCTTATATCCTACCCCTGATTGGTGCTTTTGAAGAACCTTATTCCGGATTTGCTTTGAATGTTCCTTCATCTTCATGATGTAGTTTTTGTTAGGAAATGTACTAACCAACTGTGGGACCTCCCAGAGACAGGTGTATTTAACCTGAAATCATGTGAAACACCTTAATTGCACACAGGTGGACTCCACTCAACTAATTATGTGACTTCTAAAGACAATTGGTTGCACCAGAGCTTATTTAGGTGTGTAATAGCAAAGGGGGTGAATACTTATGCAATCAATTATTTTCTGTTTTATATTTGTAATTAATTTAGAACAATTTGTAGATTTTATTTTTCACTTTGACATTATGGACTTTTCTTGTGTTGATCAGTGGCAAACATAGCGCTTAGCGTTGAGGCCAAAAAGCTCTATTTTGGTCTCATCAGACCATAGAATCTTCTTCCACTTGGTCTCAGAGTCTCCCACATGCCTTCTGGGAAACTCTAGCCGAGATTTGATGCGAGTTTTTTTCAACAATGGCTTTCTTTTTGCCACTCTCCCATAAAGGCCAGTTTTGTGAAGCACCCGGGCTATTGTTGCCATATGCACAGTGTCTCCCAGCTCAGCCGTGGAACACTGTAACTCCTTTAGAGTTGCCATAGGCCTCTTGGTGGCCTCCCTGACTAGTGCCCTATACGCCCGGATACTCAGTTTTTGAGGTCGGCCTGTTCTAGACAGATTCACAGTTGTGCCATATTCTCTCCATTTCTTAATAATGGACTTTACTGTGCTCTGAGATGATATTCAATGCCTTGGAAATGTTCTTATATCCTACCCCTGATTGGTGCTTTTGAAGAACCTTATTCCGGATTTGCTTTGAATGTTCCTTCATCTTCATGATGTAGTTTTTGTTAGGAAATGTACTAACCAACTGTGGGACCTCCCAGAGACAGGTGTATTTAACCTGAAATCATGTGAAACACCTTAATTGCACACAGGTGGACTCCACTCAACTAATTATGTGACTTCTAAAGACAATTGGTTGCACCAGAGCTTATTTAGGTGTGTAATAGCAAAGGGGGTGAATACTTATGCAATCAATTATTTTCTGTTTTATATTTGTAATTAATTTAGAACAATTTGTAGATTTTATTTTTCACTTTGACATTATGGACTTTTCTTGTGTTGATCAGTGGCAAACATAGCGCTTAGCGTTGAGGCCAAAAAGCTCTATTTTGGTCTCATCAGACCATAGAATCTTCTTCCACTTGGTCTCAGAGTCTCCCACATGCCTTCTGGGAAACTCTAGCCGAGATTTGATGCGAGTTTTTTTCAACAATGGCTTTCTTTTTGCCACTCTCCCATAAAGGCCAGTTTTGTGAAGCACCCGGGCTATTGTTGCCATATGCACAGTGTCTCCCAGCTCAGCCGTGGAACACTGTAACTCCTTTAGAGTTGCCATAGGCCTCTTGGTGGCCTCCCTGACTAGTGCCCTATACGCCCGGATACTCAGTTTTTGAGGTCGGCCTGTTCTAGACAGATTCACAGTTGTGCCATATTCTCTCCATTTCTTAATAATGGACTTTACTGTGCTCTGAGATGATATTCAATGCCTTGGAAATGTTCTTATATCCTACCCCTGATTGGTGCTTTTGAAGAACCTTATTCCGGATTTGCTTTGAATGTTCCTTCATCTTCATGATGTAGTTTTTGTTAGGAAATGTACTAACCAACTGTGGGACCTCCCAGAGACAGGTCTATTTAACCTGAAATCATGTGAAACACCTTAATTGCACACAGGTGGACTCCATTCAACTAATTATGTGACTTCTAAAGACAACTGGTTGCACCAGAGCTTATTTAGGTGTGTCATAGCAAAGGGGGTGAATACTTATGCAATCAATTATTTTCTGTTTTATATTTGTAATTAATTTAGAACAATTTGTAGATTTTATTTTTCACTTTGACATTATGGACTTTTCTTGTGTTGATCAGTGGGAAACATAGCGCTTAGCGTTGAGGGCAAAAAGCTCTATTTTGGTCTCATCAGACCATAGAATCTTCTTCCACTTGGTCTCAGTGTCTCCCACATGCCTTCTGGGAAACTCTAGCCGAGATTTGATGCGAGTTCTTTTCAACAATGGCTTTCTTTTTGCCACTTTCCCAGAAAGGCCAGTTTTGTGAAGCACCCGGGCTATTGTTGCCATATGCACAGTGTCTCCCAGCTCAGCCGTGGAACACTGTAACTCCTTTAGAGTTGCCATAGGCCTCTTGGTGGCCTCCCTGACTAGTGCACTTCTCGCCCGGATACTCAGTTTTTGAGGACGGCCTGTTCTAGACAGATTCACAGTTGTGCCATTTTCTCTCCATTTCTTAATAATGGACTTTGCTGTGGTCTGAGAGGATATTCAATGCCTTGGAAATGTTCTTATATCCTACCCCTGATTGGTGCTTTTGAAGAACCTTATTCCGGATTTGCTTTGAATGTTCCTTCATCTTCATGATGTAGTTTTTGTTAGGAAATGTACTAACCAACTGTGGGACCTCCCAGAGACAGGTGTATTTAACCTGAAATCATGTGAAACACCTTAATTGCACACAGGTGGACTCCACTCAACTAATTATGTGACTTCTAAAGACAATTGGTTGCACCAGAGCTTATTTAGGTGTGTAATAGCAAAGGGGGTGAATACTTATGCAATCAATTATTTTCTGTTTTATATTTGTAATTAATTTAGAACAATTTGTAGATTTTATTTTTCACTTTGACATTATGGACTTTTCTTGTGTTGATCAGTGGCAAACATAGCGCTTAGCGTTGAGGCCAAAAAGCTCTATTTTGGTCTCATCAGACCATAGAATCTTCTTCCACTTGGTCTCAGAGTCTCCCACATGCCTTCTGGGAAACTCTAGCCGAGATTTGATGCGAGTTTTTTTCAACAATGGCTTTCTTTTTGCCACTCTCCCATAAAGGCCAGTTTTGTGAAGCACCCGGGCTATTGTTGCCATATGCACAGTGTCTCCCAGCTCAGCCGTGGAACACTGTAACTCCTTTAGAGTTGCCATAGGCCTCTTGGTGGCCTCCCTGACTAGTGCCCTATACGCCCGGATACTCAGTTTTTGAGGTCGGCCTGTTCTAGACAGATTCACAGTTGTGCCATATTCTCTCCATTTCTTAATAATGGACTTTACTGTGCTCTGAGATGATATTCAATGCCTTGGAAATGTTCTTATATCCTACCCCTGATTGGTGCTTTTGAAGAACCTTATTCCGGATTTGCTTTGAATGTTCCTTCATCTTCATGATGTAGTTTTTGTTAGGAAATGTACTAACCAACTGTGGGACCTCCCAGAGACAGGTCTATTTAACCTGAAATCATGTGAAACACCTTAATTGCACACAGGTGGACTCCATTCAACTAATTATGTGACTTCTAAAGACAACTGGTTGCACCAGAGCTTATTTAGGTGTGTCATAGCAAAGGGGGTGAATACTTATGCAATCAATTATTTTCTGTTTTATATTTGTAATTAATTTAGAACAATTTGTAGATTTTATTTTTCACTTTGACATTATGGACTTTTCTTGTGTTGATCAGTGGGAAACATAGCGCTTAGCGTTGAGGGCAAAAAGCTCTATTTTGGTCTCATCAGACCATAGAATCTTCTTCCACTTGGTCTCAGTGTCTCCCACATGCCTTCTGGGAAACTCTAGCCGAGATTTGATGCGAGTTCTTTTCAACAATGGCTTTCTTTTTGCCACTTTCCCAGAAAGGCCAGTTTTGTGAAGCACCCGGGCTATTGTTGCCATATGCACAGTGTCTCCCAGCTCAGCCGTGGAACACTGTAACTCCTTTAGAGTTGCCATAGGCCTCTTGGTGGCCTCCCTGACTAGTGCACTTCTCGCCCGGATACTCAGTTTTTGAGGACGGCCTGTTCTAGACAGATTCACAGTTGTGCCATTTTCTCTCCATTTCTTAATAATGGACTTTGCTGTGGTCTGAGAGGATATTCAATGCCTTGGAAATGTTCTTATATCCTACCCCTGATTGGTGCTTTTGAAGAACCTTATTCCGGATTTGCTTTGAATGTTCCTTCATCTTCATGATGTAGTTTTTGTTAGGAAATGTACTAACCAACTGTGGGACCTCCCAGAGACAGGTGTATTTAACCTGAAATCATGTTAAACACCTTAATTGCACACAGGTGGACTCCATTCAACTAATTATGTGACTTCTAAAGACAATTGGTTGCACCAGAGCTTACTTAGGTGTGTCATAGCAAAGGGGGTGAATACTTATGCAATCAATTATTTTCTGTTTTATATTTGTAATTAATTTAGAACAATTTGTAGATTTTATTTTTCACTTTGACATTATGGACTTTTCTTGTGTTGATCAGTGGGAAACATAGCGCTTAGCGTTGAGGGCAAAAAGCTCTATTTTGGTCTCATCAGACCATAGAATCTTCTTCCACTTGGTCTCAGTGTCTCCCACATGCCTTCTGGGAAACTCTAGCCGAGATTTGATGCGAGTTCTTTTCAACAATGGCTTTCTTTTTGCCACTTTCCCAGAAAGGCCAGTTTTGTGAAGCACCCGGGCTATTGTTGCCATATGCACAGTGTCTCCCAGCTCAGCCGTGGAACACTGTAACTCCTTTAGAGTTGCCATAGGCCTCTTGGTGGCCTCCCTGACTAGTGCACTTCTCGCCCGGATACTCAGTTTTTGAGGACGGCCTGTTCTAGACAGATTCACAGTTGTGCCATTTTCTCTCCATTTCTTAATAATGGACTTTGCTGTGGTCTGAGAGGATATTCAATGCCTTGGAAATGTTCTTATATCCTACCCCTGATTGGTGCTTTTGAAGAACCTTATTCCGGATTTGCTTTGAATGTTCCTTCATCTTCATGATGTAGTTTTTGTTAGGAAATGTACTAACCAACTGTGGGACCTCCCAGAGACAGGTGTATTTAACCTGAAATCATGTGAAACACCTTAATTGCACACAGGTGGACTCCACTCAACTAATTATGTGACTTCTAAAGACAATTGGTTGCACCAGAGCTTATTTAGGTGTGTAATAGCAAAGGGGGTGAATACTTATGCAATCAATTATTTTCTGTTTTATATTTGTAATTAATTTAGAACAATTTGTAGATTTTATTTTTCACTTTGACATTATGGACTTTTCTTGTGTTGATCAGTGGCAAACATAGCGCTTAGCGTTGAGGCCAAAAAGCTCTATTTTGGTCTCATCAGACCATAGAATCTTCTTCCACTTGGTCTCAGAGTCTCCCACATGCCTTCTGGGAAACTCTAGCCGAGATTTGATGCGAGTTTTTTTCAACAATGGCTTTCTTTTTGCCACTCTCCCATAAAGGCCAGTTTTGTGAAGCACCCGGGCTATTGTTGCCATATGCACAGTGTCTCCCAGCTCAGCCGTGGAACACTGTAACTCCTTTAGAGTTGCCATAGGCCTCTTGGTGGCCTCCCTGACTAGTGCCCTATACGCCCGGATACTCAGTTTTTGAGGTCGGCCTGTTCTAGACAGATTCACAGTTGTGCCATATTCTCTCCATTTCTTAATAATGGACTTTACTGTGCTCTGAGATGATATTCAATGCCTTGGAAATGTTCTTATATCCTACCCCTGATTGGTGCTTTTGAAGAACCTTATTCCGGATTTGCTTTGAATGTTCCTTCATCTTCATGATGTAGTTTTTGTTAGGAAATGTACTAACCAACTGTGGGACCTCCCAGAGACAGGTCTATTTAACCTGAAATCATGTGAAACACCTTAATTGCACACAGGTGGACTCCATTCAACTAATTATGTGACTTCTAAAGACAACTGGTTGCACCAGAGCTTATTTAGGTGTGTCATAGCAAAGGGGGTGAATACTTATGCAATCAATTATTTTCTGTTTTATATTTGTAATTAATTTAGAACAATTTGTAGATTTTATTTTTCACTTTGACATTATGGACTTTTCTTGTGTTGATCAGTGGCAAACATAGCGCTTAGCGTTGAGGCCAAAAAGCTCTATTTTGGTCTCATCAGACCATAGAATCTTCTTCCACTTGGTCTCAGAGTCTCCCACATGCCTTCTGGGAAACTCTAGGCGAGATTTGATGCGAGTTTTTTTCAACAATGGCTTTCTTTTTGCCACTCTCCCATAAAGGCCAGTTTTGTGAAGCACCCGGGCTATTGTTGCCATATGCACAGTGTCTCCCAGCTCAGCCGTGGAACACTGTAACTCCTTTAGAGTTGCCATAGGCCTCTTGGTGGCCTCCCTGACTATTGCCCTATACGCCCGGATACTCCGTTTTTGAGGACGGCCTGTTCTAGACAGATTCACAGTTGTGCCATATTCTCTCCATTTCTTAATAATGGACTTTACTGTGCTCTGAGATGATATTCAATGCCTTGGAAATGTTCTTATATCCTACCCCTGATTGGTGCTTTTGAAGAACCTTATTCCGGATTTGCTTTGAATGTTCCTTCATCTTCATGATGTAGTTTTTGTTAGGAAATGTACTAACCAACTGTGGGACCTCCCAGAGACAGGTGTATTTAACCTGAAATCATGTGAAACACCTTAATTGCACACAGGTGGACTCCACTCAACTAATTATGTGACTTCTAAAGACAATTGGTTGCACCAGAGCTTATTTAGGTGTGTAATAGCAAAGGGGGTGAATACTTATGCAATCAATTATTTTCTGTTTTATATTTGTAATTAATTTAGAACAATTTGTAGATTTTATTTTTCACTTTGACATTATGGACTTTTCTTGTGTTGATCAGTGGCAAACATAGCGCTTAGCGTTGAGGCCAAAAAGCTCTATTTTGGTCTCATCAGACCATAGAATCTTCTTCCACTTGGTCTCAGAGTCTCCCACATGCCTTCTGGGAAACTCTAGCCGAGATTTGATGCGAGTTTTTTTCAACAATGGCTTTCTTTTTGCCACTCTCCCATAAAGGCCAGTTTTGTGAAGCACCCGGGCTATTGTTGCCATATGCACAGTGTCTCCCAGCTCAGCCGTGGAACACTGTAACTCCTTTAGAGTTGCCATAGGCCTCTTGGTGGCCTCCCTGACTAGTGCCCTATACGCCCGGATACTCAGTTTTTGAGGTCGGCCTGTTCTAGACAGATTCACAGTTGTGCCATATTCTCTCCATTTCTTAATAATGGACTTTACTGTGCTCTGAGATGATATTCAATGCCTTGGAAATGTTCTTATATCCTACCCCTGATTGGTGCTTTTGAAGAACCTTATTCCGGATTTGCTTTGAATGTTCCTTCATCTTCATGATGTAGTTTTTGTTAGGAAATGTACTAACCAACTGTGGGACCTCCCAGAGACAGGTCTATTTAACCTGAAATCATGTGAAACACCTTAATTGCACACAGGTGGACTCCATTCAACTAATTATGTGACTTCTAAAGACAACTGGTTGCACCAGAGCTTATTTAGGTGTGTCATAGCAAAGGGGGTGAATACTTATGCAATCAATTATTTTCTGTTTTATATTTGTAATTAATTTAGAACAATTTGTAGATTTTATTTTTCACTTTGACATTATGGACTTTTCTTGTGTTGATCAGTGGGAAACATAGCGCTTAGCGTTGAGGGCAAAAAGCTCTATTTTGGTCTCATCAGACCATAGAATCTTCTTCCACTTGGTCTCAGTGTCTCCCACATGCCTTCTGGGAAACTCTAGCCGAGATTTGATGCGAGTTCTTTTCAACAATGGCTTTCTTTTTGCCACTTTCCCAGAAAGGCCAGTTTTGTGAAGCACCCGGGCTATTGTTGCCATATGCACAGTGTCTCCCAGCTCAGCCGTGGAACACTGTAACTCCTTTAGAGTTGCCATAGGCCTCTTGGTGGCCTCCCTGACTAGTGCACTTCTCGCCCGGATACTCAGTTTTTGAGGACGGCCTGTTCTAGACAGATTCACAGTTGTGCCATTTTCTCTCCATTTCTTAATAATGGACTTTGCTGTGGTCTGAGAGGATATTCAATGCCTTGGAAATGTTCTTATATCCTACCCCTGATTGGTGCTTTTGAAGAACCTTATTCCGGATTTGCTTTGAATGTTCCTTCATCTTCATGATGTAGTTTTTGTTAGGAAATGTACTAACCAACTGTGGGACCTCCCAGAGACAGGTGTATTTAACCTGAAATCATGTGAAACACCTTAATTGCACACAGGTGGACTCCACTCAACTAATTATGTGACTTCTAAAGACAATTGGTTGCACCAGAGCTTATTTAGGTGTGTAATAGCAAAGGGGGTGAATACTTATGCAATCAATTATTTTCTGTTTTATATTTGTAATTAATTTAGAACAATTTGTAGATTTTATTTTTCACTTTGACATTATGGACTTTTCTTGTGTTGATCAGTGGCAAACATAGCGCTTAGCGTTGAGGCCAAAAAGCTCTATTTTGGTCTCATCAGACCATAGAATCTTCTTCCACTTGGTCTCAGAGTCTCCCACATGCCTTCTGGGAAACTCTAGCCGAGATTTGATGCGAGTTTTTTTCAACAATGGCTTTCTTTTTGCCACTCTCCCATAAAGGCCAGTTTTGTGAAGCACCCGGGCTATTGTTGCCATATGCACAGTGTCTCCCAGCTCAGCCGTGGAACACTGTAACTCCTTTAGAGTTGCCATAGGCCTCTTGGTGGCCTCCCTGACTAGTGCCCTATACGCCCGGATACTCAGTTTTTGAGGTCGGCCTGTTCTAGACAGATTCACAGTTGTGCCATATTCTCTCCATTTCTTAATAATGGACTTTACTGTGCTCTGAGATGATATTCAATGCCTTGGAAATGTTCTTATATCCTACCCCTGATTGGTGCTTTTGAAGAACCTTATTCCGGATTTGCTTTGAATGTTCCTTCATCTTCATGATGTAGTTTTTGTTAGGAAATGTACTAACCAACTGTGGGACCTCCCAGAGACAGGTCTATTTAACCTGAAATCATGTGAAACACCTTAATTGCACACAGGTGGACTCCATTCAACTAATTATGTGACTTCTAAAGACAACTGGTTGCACCAGAGCTTATTTAGGTGTGTCATAGCAAAGGGGGTGAATACTTATGCAATCAATTATTTTCTGTTTTATATTTGTAATTAATTTAGAACAATTTGTAGATTTTATTTTTCACTTTGACATTATGGACTTTTCTTGTGTTGATCAGTGGGAAACATAGCGCTTAGCGTTGAGGGCAAAAAGCTCTATTTTGGTCTCATCAGACCATAGAATCTTCTTCCACTTGGTCTCAGTGTCTCCCACATGCCTTCTGGGAAACTCTAGCCGAGATTTGATGCGAGTTCTTTTCAACAATGGCTTTCTTTTTGCCACTTTCCCAGAAAGGCCAGTTTTGTGAAGCACCCGGGCTATTGTTGCCATATGCACAGTGTCTCCCAGCTCAGCCGTGGAACACTGTAACTCCTTTAGAGTTGCCATAGGCCTCTTGGTGGCCTCCCTGACTAGTGCACTTCTCGCCCGGATACTCAGTTTTTGAGGACGGCCTGTTCTAGACAGATTCACAGTTGTGCCATTTTCTCTCCATTTCTTAATAATGGACTTTGCTGTGGTCTGAGAGGATATTCAATGCCTTGGAAATGTTCTTATATCCTACCCCTGATTGGTGCTTTTGAAGAACCTTATTCCGGATTTGCTTTGAATGTTCCTTCATCTTCATGATGTAGTTTTTGTTAGGAAATGTACTAACCAACTGTGGGACCTCCCAGAGACAGGTGTATTTAACCTGAAATCATGTTAAACACCTTAATTGCACACAGGTGGACTCCATTCAACTAATTATGTGACTTCTAAAGACAATTGGTTGCACCAGAGCTTACTTAGGTGTGTCATAGCAAAGGGGGTGAATACTTATGCAATCAATTATTTTCTGTTTTATATTTGTAATTAATTTAGAACAATTTGTAGATTTTATTTTTCACTTTGACATTATGGACTTTTCTTGTGTTGATCAGTGGGAAACATAGCGCTTAGCGTTGAGGGCAAAAAGCTCTATTTTGGTCTCATCAGACCATAGAATCTTCTTCCACTTGGTCTCAGTGTCTCCCACATGCCTTCTGGGAAACTCTAGCCGAGATTTGATGCGAGTTCTTTTCAACAATGGCTTTCTTTTTGCCACTTTCCCAGAAAGGCCAGTTTTGTGAAGCACCCGGGCTATTGTTGCCATATGCACAGTGTCTCCCAGCTCAGCCGTGGAACACTGTAACTCCTTTAGAGTTGCCATAGGCCTCTTGGTGGCCTCCCTGACTAGTGCACTTCTCGCCCGGATACTCAGTTTTTGAGGACGGCCTGTTCTAGACAGATTCACAGTTGTGCCATTTTCTCTCCATTTCTTAATAATGGACTTTGCTGTGGTCTGAGAGGATATTCAATGCCTTGGAAATGTTCTTATATCCTACCCCTGATTGGTGCTTTTGAAGAACCTTATTCCGGATTTGCTTTGAATGTTCCTTCATCTTCATGATGTAGTTTTTGTTAGGAAATGTACTAACCAACTGTGGGACCTCCCAGAGACAGGTGTATTTAACCTGAAATCATGTTAAACACCTTAATTGCACACAGGTGGACTCCATTCAACTAATTATGTGACTTCTAAAGACAATTGGTTGCACCAGAGCTTACTTAGGTGTGTCATAGCAAAGGGGGTGAATACTTATGCAATCAATTATTTTCTGTTTTATATTTGTAATTAATTTAGAACAATTTGTAGATTTTATTTTTCACTTTGACATTATGGACTTTTCTTGTGTTGATCAGTGGGAAACATAGCGCTTAGCGTTGAGGGCAAAAAGCTCTATTTTGGTCTCATCAGACCATAGAATCTTCTTCCACTTGGTCTCAGTGTCTCCCACATGCCTTCTGGGAAACTCTAGCCGAGATTTGATGCGAGTTCTTTTCAACAATGGCTTTCTTTTTGCCACTTTCCCAGAAAGGCCAGTTTTGTGAAGCACCCGGGCTATTGTTGCCATATGCACAGTGTCTCCCAGCTCAGCCGTGGAACACTGTAACTCCTTTAGAGTTGCCATAGGCCTCTTGGTGGCCTCCCTGACTAGTGCACTTCTCGCCCGGATACTCAGTTTTTGAGGACGGCCTGTTCTAGACAGATTCACAGTTGTGCCATTTTCTCTCCATTTCTTAATAATGGACTTTGCTGTGGTCTGAGAGGATATTCAATGCCTTGGAAATGTTCTTATATCCTACCCCTGATTGGTGCTTTTGAAGAACCTTATTCCGGATTTGCTTTGAATGTTCCTTCATCTTCATGATGTAGTTTTTGTTAGGAAATGTACTAACCAACTGTGGGACCTCCCAGAGACAGGTGTATTTAACCTGAAATCATGTGAAACACCTTAATTGCACACAGGTGGACTCCACTCAACTAATTATGTGACTTCTAAAGACAATTGGTTGCACCAGAGCTTATTTAGGTGTGTAATAGCAAAGGGGGTGAATACTTATGCAATCAATTATTTTCTGTTTTATATTTGTAATTAATTTAGAACAATTTGTAGATTTTATTTTTCACTTTGACATTATGGACTTTTCTTGTGTTGATCAGTGGCAAACATAGCGCTTAGCGTTGAGGCCAAAAAGCTCTATTTTGGTCTCATCAGACCATAGAATCTTCTTCCACTTGGTCTCAGAGTCTCCCACATGCCTTCTGGGAAACTCTAGCCGAGATTTGATGCGAGTTTTTTTCAACAATGGCTTTCTTTTTGCCACTCTCCCATAAAGGCCAGTTTTGTGAAGCACCCGGGCTATTGTTGCCATATGCACAGTGTCTCCCAGCTCAGCCGTGGAACACTGTAACTCCTTTAGAGTTGCCATAGGCCTCTTGGTGGCCTCCCTGACTAGTGCCCTATACGCCCGGATACTCAGTTTTTGAGGTCGGCCTGTTCTAGACAGATTCACAGTTGTGCCATATTCTCTCCATTTCTTAATAATGGACTTTACTGTGCTCTGAGATGATATTCAATGCCTTGGAAATGTTCTTATATCCTACCCCTGATTGGTGCTTTTGAAGAACCTTATTCCGGATTTGCTTTGAATGTTCCTTCATCTTCATGATGTAGTTTTTGTTAGGAAATGTACTAACCAACTGTGGGACCTCCCAGAGACAGGTCTATTTAACCTGAAATCATGTGAAACACCTTAATTGCACACAGGTGGACTCCATTCAACTAATTATGTGACTTCTAAAGACAACTGGTTGCACCAGAGCTTATTTAGGTGTGTCATAGCAAAGGGGGTGAATACTTATGCAATCAATTATTTTCTGTTTTATATTTGTAATTAATTTAGAACAATTTGTAGATTTTATTTTTCACTTTGACATTATGGACTTTTCTTGTGTTGATCAGTGGCAAACATAGCGCTTAGCGTTGAGGCCAAAAAGCTCTATTTTGGTCTCATCAGACCATAGAATCTTCTTCCACTTGGTCTCAGAGTCTCCCACATGCCTTCTGGGAAACTCTAGCCGAGATTTGATGCGAGTTTTTTTCAACAATGGCTTTCTTTTTGCCACTCTCCCATAAAGGCCAGTTTTGTGAAGCACCCGGGCTATTGTTGCCATATGCACAGTGTCTCCCAGCTCAGCCGTGGAACACTGTAACTCCTTTAGAGTTGCCATAGGCCTCTTGGTGGCCTCCCTGACTAGTGCCCTATACGCCCGGATACTCAGTTTTTGAGGTCGGCCTGTTCTAGACAGATTCACAGTTGTGCCATATTCTCTCCATTTCTTAATAATGGACTTTACTGTGCTCTGAGATGATATTCAATGCCTTGGAAATGTTCTTATATCCTACCCCTGATTGGTGCTTTTGAAGAACCTTATTCCGGATTTGCTTTGAATGTTCCTTCATCTTCATGATGTAGTTTTTGTTAGGAAATGTACTAACCAACTGTGGGACCTCCCAGAGACAGGTCTATTTAACCTGAAATCATGTGAAACACCTTAATTGCACACAGGTGGACTCCATTCAACTAATTATGTGACTTCTAAAGACAACTGGTTGCACCAGAGCTTATTTAGGTGTGTCATAGCAAAGGGGGTGAATACTTATGCAATCAATTATTTTCTGTTTTATATTTGTAATTAATTTAGAACAATTTGTAGATTTTATTTTTCACTTTGACATTATGGACTTTTCTTGTGTTGATCAGTGGGAAACATAGCGCTTAGCGTTGAGGGCAAAAAGCTCTATTTTGGTCTCATCAGACCATAGAATCTTCTTCCACTTGGTCTCAGTGTCTCCCACATGCCTTCTGGGAAACTCTAGCCGAGATTTGATGCGAGTTCTTTTCAACAATGGCTTTCTTTTTGCCACTTTCCCAGAAAGGCCAGTTTTGTGAAGCACCCGGGCTATTGTTGCCATATGCACAGTGTCTCCCAGCTCAGCCGTGGAACACTGTAACTCCTTTAGAGTTGCCATAGGCCTCTTGGTGGCCTCCCTGACTAGTGCACTTCTCGCCCGGATACTCAGTTTTTGAGGACGGCCTGTTCTAGACAGATTCACAGTTGTGCCATTTTCTCTCCATTTCTTAATAATGGACTTTGCTGTGGTCTGAGAGGATATTCAATGCCTTGGAAATGTTCTTATATCCTACCCCTGATTGGTGCTTTTGAAGAACCTTATTCCGGATTTGCTTTGAATGTTCCTTCATCTTCATGATGTAGTTTTTGTTAGGAAATGTACTAACCAACTGTGGGACCTCCCAGAGACAGGTGTATTTAACCTGAAATCATGTTAAACACCTTAATTGCACACAGGTGGACTCCATTCAACTAATTATGTGACTTCTAAAGACAATTGGTTGCACCAGAGCTTACTTAGGTGTGTCATAGCAAAGGGGGTGAATACTTATGCAATCAATTATTTTCTGTTTTATATTTGTAATTAATTTAGAACAATTTGTAGATTTTATTTTTCACTTTGACATTATGGACTTTTCTTGTGTTGATCAGTGGGAAACATAGCGCTTAGCGTTGAGGGCAAAAAGCTCTATTTTGGTCTCATCAGACCATAGAATCTTCTTCCACTTGGTCTCAGTGTCTCCCACATGCCTTCTGGGAAACTCTAGCCGAGATTTGATGCGAGTTCTTTTCAACAATGGCTTTCTTTTTGCCACTTTCCCAGAAAGGCCAGTTTTGTGAAGCACCCGGGCTATTGTTGCCATATGCACAGTGTCTCCCAGCTCAGCCGTGGAACACTGTAACTCCTTTAGAGTTGCCATAGGCCTCTTGGTGGCCTCCCTGACTAGTGCACTTCTCGCCCGGATACTCAGTTTTTGAGGACGGCCTGTTCTAGACAGATTCACAGTTGTGCCATTTTCTCTCCATTTCTTAATAATGGACTGCTGTGGTCTGAGAGGATATTCAATGCCTTGGAAATGTTCTTATATCCTACCCCTGATTGGTGCTTTTGAAGAACCTTATTCCGGATTTGCTTTGAATGTTCCTTCATCTTCATGATGTAGTTTTTGTTAGGAAATGTACTAACCAACTGTGGGACCTCCCAGAGACAGGTGTATTTAACCTGAAATCATGTGAAACACCTTAATTGCACAGAGGTGGACTCCACTCAACTAATTATGTGACTTCTAAAGACAATTGGTTGCACCAGAGCTTATTTAGGTGTGTAATAGCAAAGGGGGTGAATACTTATGCAATCAATTATTTTCTGTTTTATATTTGTAATTAATTTAGAACAATTTGTAGATTTTATTTTTCACTTTGACATTATGGACTTTTCTTGTGTTGATCAGTGGCAAACATAGCGCTTAGCGTTGAGGCCAAAAAGCTCTATTTTGGTCTCATCAGACCATAGAATCTTCTTCCACTTGGTCTCAGAGTCTCCCACATGCCTTCTGGGAAACTCTAGCCGAGATTTGATGCGAGTTTTTTTCAACAATGGCTTTCTTTTTGCCACTCTCCCATAAAGGCCAGTTTTGTGAAGCACCCGGGCTATTGTTGCCATATGCACAGTGTCTCCCAGCTCAGCCGTGGAACACTGTAACTCCTTTAGAGTTGCCATAGGCCTCTTGGTGGCCTCCCTGACTAGTGCCCTATACGCCCGGATACTCAGTTTTTGAGGTCGGCCTGTTCTAGACAGATTCACAGTTGTGCCATATTCTCTCCATTTCTTAATAATGGACTTTACTGTGCTCTGAGATGATATTCAATGCCTTGGAAATGTTCTTATATCCTACCCCTGATTGGTGCTTTTGAAGAACCTTATTCCGGATTTGCTTTGAATGTTCCTTCATCTTCATGATGTAGTTTTTGTTAGGAAATGTACTAACCAACTGTGGGACCTCCCAGAGACAGGTCTATTTAACCTGAAATCATGTGAAACACCTTAATTGCACACAGGTGGACTCCATTCAACTAATTATGTGACTTCTAAAGACAACTGGTTGCACCAGAGCTTATTTAGGTGTGTCATAGCAAAGGGGGTGAATACTTATGCAATCAATTATTTTCTGTTTTATATTTGTAATTAATTTAGAACAATTTGTAGATTTTATTTTTCACTTTGACATTATGGACTTTTCTTGTGTTGATCAGTGGCAAACATAGCGCTTAGTGTTGAGGCCAAAAAGCTCTATTTTGGTCTCATCAGACCATAGAATCTTCTTCCACTTGGTCTCAGAGTCTCCCACATGCCTTCTGGGAAACTCTAGCCGAGATTTGATGCAAGTTTTTTTCAACAATGGCTTTCTTTTTGCCACTCTCCCATAAAGGCCAGTTTTGTGAAGCTCCCGGGCTATTGTTGCCATATGCACAGTGTCTCCCAGCTCAGCCGTGGAACACTGTAACTCCTTTAGAGTTGCCATAGGCCTCTTGGTGGCCTCCCTGACTAGTGCCCTATACGCCCGGATACTCAGTTTTTGAGGTCGGCCTGTTCTAGACAGATTCACAGTTGTGCCATATTCTCTCCATTTCTTAATAATGGACTTTACTGTGCTCTGAGATGATATTCAATGCCTTGGAAATGTTCTTATATCCTACCCCTGATTGGTGCTTTTGAAGAACCTTATTCCGGATTTGCTTTGAATGTTCCTTCATCTTCATGATGTAGTTTTTGTTAGGAAATGTACTAACCAACTGTGGGACCTCCCAGAGACAGGTGTATTTAACCTGAAATCATGTGAAACACCTTAATTGCACACAGGTGGACTCCATTCAACTAATTATGTGACTTCTAAAGACAACTGGTTGCACCAGAGCTTATTTAGGTGTGTCATAGCAAAGGGGGTGAATACTTATGCAATCAATTATTTTCTGTTTTATATTTGTAATTAATTTAGAACAAGTTGTAGATTTTATTTTTCACTTTGACATTATGGACTTTTCTTGTGTTGATCAGTGGCAAAAACTCCCAATTAAATCCATTTTGATTCCATGTTGTAACACAATGAAATGTGGAAAAGTCCAAGGGGGGTGAATACTTTTGAGAGCCACTGTATTTCTTAGCAGACACCCTTATCCAGGACGACTTACAATTGTTACAAGATATCACATTATTTTTACATACAATTATATTATTTTTCTACATACAATTACCCATTTATACAGTTGGATTTTTACTGGAGCAATCTAGGTAAAGTACCTTGCTCAAGGGTACAGCAGCAATGTCCCCCACCTGGGATTGAACCCACGACCTTCTAGTCAAGAGTCCCGAGACCTAACCACTACTCCACACTGCCGCCCTGACCATAGTCAAAATTGAGCTACATGACCAGAGTCACCATTGAGCTACATGACCAGAGTCACCATTGAGCTACATGACCAGAGTCACCATTGAGCTAAATGACCATAGTTAGAATAGAATTGACTAGAGTCAGAATAGTGCTACATTGGAGGCTGTGTGGTCCAGTGGTTAAAGAAAAGGGCTTGTAACCAGGAGGTCCCCGGTTCAAATCCCACCTTAGCCACTGACTCACTGTGTGACCCTGAGCAAGTCACTTAACCTCCTTGTGCTCCGTCTTTCGGGTGAGATGTAATTGTAAGTGACTCTGCAGCTGATGCAAAGTTCACACACCCTAGTCTCTGTAAGTCGCCTTGGATAAAGGTGTCTGCTAAATAAACACATAATAATAATACATTACCATAGCCACAAAAAACCTTAGTGGACAAAGTGGGTCTGGGTGGCCGAGCGGCAGTTCCAGGAGGTCGGCATGAAGTAGTGACTTGCTCTCATAATGCTATTAGATAACAGATACACTGGGGGGGTAAGTGCATATTACTAAGGGCATGGTCTTTTGATCAAAAAAATATTTAAGTAAAAATAATAAGTCAAGCCATGTGGGAGGCTCTGCACCCCGGGCAGAGTTCCCATTCACCCCTGGCAGCTTCCACTTCCCTGGAAGTCTGTCTGTTGCCCTCCCGTGCCTGGCGCCAGATCAGGTCGGGCTGGAGGCTCTGTTTTCGGCTTGGGGAGGCGGTGGGTCCCCTTACAGTCCTGGACTTCCATGCTGATGGAAGTATGCTGCCCTCCCGCGCCTGGCGCCAGATCAGGCCGGGCTGGAGGCTCTGTTTTGGGCTTGAGTAGGCAGTGTGGGTCCCTTACATTTTTTTATTTTTAATGCACTTTAAGTCTCTTGCCTTCACGGGGTTTGGAGGCTCTGTTTTGGGCAACAGTGTGCCATTTGTGTCGCTGACTTTCAGTGCACTTGAAGCCTGTTGCCCTCGCGGGGTTTGGAGGCTCTGTTTTCAGCAGCAGTGTGCCGTTTGTGTCCTTGGTGACCTCCATGTTTTTGCTGCTAGAGACTAAGTCCCGTTGTGGACATGGTCGTGTCTACCTTCAATGCGAGCCTTTTGGTGGACATGGTCATTGGCCGAGCACTTTAAAAAAAAAAATCCTATCTTTAACATTAGATGACCATAGTC
>NW_026708344.1:32500-35000 GCF_902713425.1 Acipenser ruthenus
AATGTTGAAAGGGAGGGAAGATCTTCTCCACAGAAGATTCTCCCAGCCTTTCAACTTTTTTCAAAAACAATACAATTAAAAAAGGCATCAGTGTTTAATTTCCAGACGATTTTAAACTCGCAGCACATTTGAAATGACCATTGGAACAGTATTTCTTAAAAAAATGTGTATATATTAAATATTTTTAAATAAACTATTTTATATATTTCTTTTCTCAAACAGTTTCCCAGTTTTTAATCATTTGAAACTGGTACTGTCTTCAACATGACTGTTCCTAATGAATTAGCCATTCTCCTTGCATTATGCTGTTGGACTTTTGAATGACAAATGTTCGTTTTGAAAAGTAAATGTTGAAAAACAGGGAAGATCTTCTCCACAGATTAATTACAAATACAAAACAGAAAATAATTGATTGCATAAGTATTCACCCCCTTGAGTCAATATTTGGTAGAGGCACCTTTGGCAGCAATTACAGCCATGAGTCTATTTGGATAAGTCTCTACCAGCTTTGCACATCTGGACACTGCTATTTTTGCCCATTCTTCTTTGCAAAATTGCTCAAGCTCCGTCAAGTTGGATGGGGACCTTTGGTGAACAGCAATTTTCAACTCTTTCCACATATTCTCAATTGGATTGAGGTCCGGGCTTTGACTGGGCCACTCCAGGACATTGACCTTTTTGTTTTTAAGCCACTCCAGTGTGCCTTTGGCTGTATGTTTGGGGTCATTGTCCTGCTGGAAGATGAATCTTCTCCAAGTCCCAGGTCTCTTGCAGACTTCAGCAGGTTTTCCTTCAGGATTTCTCTGTACTTTGCCGCATCCATTTTGCCCTCTATCTTCACGAGCTTTCCAGGCCCTGACGCAGAGAAGCATCCCCATAGCATGATGCTGCCACCACCATGCTTCACGGTAGGGATGGTGTTCTCAGGATGATGTACGGTGTTAGGCTTGCGCCAAACATAGCGCTTAGCGTTGTGGCCAAAAAGCTCTATTCTGGTCTCATCAGGCCATAGAATCTTCTTCCACTTGGTCTCAGAGTCTCCCACATGCCTTCTGGGAAACTCTAGCCGAGATTTGATGCGAGTTCTTTTCAACAATGGCTTTCTTTTTGCCACTCTCCCATAAAGGCCAGTTTTGTGAAGCACCCGGGCTATTGTTGCCATATGCACAGTGTCTCCCAGCTCAGCCGTGGAACACTGTAACTCCTTTAGAGTTGCCATAGGCCTCTTGGTGGCCTCCCTGACTAGTGCCCTATACGCCCGGATACTCCGTTTTTGAGGACGGCCTGTTCTAGACAGATTCACAGTTGTGCCATATTCTCTCCATTTCTTAATAATGGACTTTACTGTGCTCTGAGAGGATATTCAATGCCTTGGAAATGTTCTTATATCCTACCCCTGATTGGTGCTTTTGAAGAACCTTATTCCGGATTTGCTTTGAATGTTCCTTCACCTTCATGATGTAGTTTTTGTTAGGAAATGTACTAACCAACTGTGGGACCTCCCAGAGACAGGTGTATTTAACCTGAAATCATGTGAAACACCTTAATTGCACACAGGTGGACTCCATTCAACTAATTATGTGACTTCTAAAGACAATTGGTTGCACCAGAGCTTATTTAGGTGTGTCATAGCAAAGGGGGTGAATACTTATGCAATCAATTATTTTCTGTTTTATATTTGTAATTAATTTAGAACAAGTTGTAGATTTTATTTTTCACTTTGACATTATGGACTTTTCTTGTGTTGATCAGTGGCAAAAACTCCCAATTAAATCCATTTTGATTCCATGTTGTAACACAATGAAATGTGGAAAAGTCCAAGGGGGGTGAATACTTTTGAGAGCCACTGTATTTCTTAGCAGACACCCTTATCCAGGACGACTTACAATTGTTACAAGATATCACATTATTTTTACATACAATTATATTATTTTTCTACATACAATTACCCATTTATACAGTTGGATTGTTACTGGAGCAATCTAGGTAAAGTACCTTGCTCAAGGGTACAGCAGCAATGTCCCCCACCTGGGATTGAACCCACGACCTTCTAGTCAAGAGTCCCGAGACCTAACCACTACTCCACACTGCCGCACTGACCATAGTCAAAATTGAGCTACATGACCAGAGTCACCATTGAGCTACATGACCAGAGTCACCATTGAGCTACATGACCAGAGTCACCATTGAGCTACATGACCAGAGTCACCATTGAGCTAAATGACCATAGTTAGAATAGAATTGACTAGAGTCAGAATAGTGCTACATTGGAGGCTGTGTGGTCCAGTGGTTAAAGAAAAGGGCTTGTAACCAGGAGGTCCCCGGTTCAAATCCCACCTTAGCCACTGACTCACTGTGTGACCCTGAGCAAGTCACTTAACCTCCTTGTGCTCCGTCTTTTGGGTGAGATGTAATTGTAAGTGACTCTGCAGCTGATGCAAAGTTCACACACCCTAGTCTCTGTAAGTCGACTTGGATAAAGGTGTCTGCTAAATAAACA
>NW_026708344.1:45000-47500 GCF_902713425.1 Acipenser ruthenus
GGGTGATTGCTTCCGTCGCCCCCCGGCCGATCCAAAGAGAGTCGGGTTCAGATCCCCGAATCCGGAGCGGCGGGTGTGCGGCCTGGTGCGCATCCCTCAATTTGTCAATGGAGAATGTCAGAGGGAAGATTAACCATCTTCTTTGCACTCTTTCTAGAGCAGCAATATCCTTTTTGTAACAAGGTGACCAGAACTGAACACAGTATTCTAGGTGAGGTCTTACTAATGCATTGTAAAGTTTTAACATTACTTCCCTTGATTTAAAATCAACACACCTCACAATATATCCGAGCATCTTGTTGGCCTTTTTTATTGCTTCCTCACATTGTCTCGATGAAGACATTTCTGAGTCAACATAAACTCCTAGGTCTTTTTCATAGATCCCTTCTTCAATTTCAGTATCTCCCATATGATATTTATAATGCCCATTTGTATTGCCTGTGTGCAATACGTTACACTTCTCTCTATTAAAATGTAATTTGCCACGTGTCTGCCAAGTTCTGAATGCTGTCTAGATCATTTTGAATGACCTTTGCTGCTACAACAGTGTTTGCCGCCACTCCTATTTTTGTGTCGTCTGCAAATTTAACAAGCTTGCTTACTATACCAGAATCTAAATCATGAATGTAGATTAGGAATAGCAGAGGACCTAATAGTGATCCCTGAGGTACACCCCTGGCTACCTCACTACATTTTGAGGTTTCTCCTCTATTTAGTACTTTCTGTTTTCTACATGTTAACCACTCCCTAATCCATGTGCATGCATTTCCTTGAATCCCTACTGCATTCAGTTTGAGAATTAATGTTGAAAGGGAGGGAAGATCTTCTCCACAGAAGATTCTCCCAGCCTTTCAACTTTTTTCAAAAACAATACAATTAAAAAAGGCATCAGTGTTTAATTTCCAGACGATTTTAAACTCGCAGCACATTTGAAATGACCATTGGAACAGTATTTCTTAAAAAAATGTGTATATATTAAATATTTTTAAATAAACTATTTTATATATTTCTTTTCTCAAACAGTTTCCCAGTTTTTAATCATTTGAAACTGGTACTGTCTTCAACATGACTGTTCCTAATGAATTAGCCATTCTCCTTGCATTATGCTGTTGGACTTTTGAATGACAAATGTTCGTTTTGAAAAGTAAATGTTGAAAAACAGGGAAGATCTTCTCCACAGATTAATTACAAATACAAAACAGAAAATAATTGATTGCATAAGTATTCACCCCCTTGAGTCAATATTTGGTAGAGGCACCTTTGGCAGCAATTACAGCCATGAGTCTATTTGGATAAGTCTCTACCAGCTTTGCACATCTGGACACTGTTATTTTTGCCCATTCTTCTTTGCAAAATTGCTCAAGCTCCGTCAAGTTGGATGGGGACCTTTGGTGAACAGCAATTTTCAACTCTTTCCACATATTCTCAATTGGATTGAGGTCCGGGCTTTGACTGGGCCACTCCAGGACATTGACCTTTTTGTTTTTAAGCCACTCCAGTGTGCCTTTGGCTGTATGTTTGGGGTCATTGTCCTGCTGGAAGATGAATCTTCTCCAAGTCCCAGGTCTCTTGCAGACTTCAGCAGGTTTTCCTTCAGGATTTCTCTGTACTTTGCCGCATCCATTTTGCCCTCTATCTTCACGAGCTTTCCAGGCCCTGACGCAGAGAAGCATCCCCATAGCATGATGCTGCCACCACCATGCTTCACGGTAGGGATGGTGTTCTCAGGATGATGTACGGTGTTAGGCTTGCGCCAAACATAGCGCTTAGCGTTGTGGCCAAAAAGCTCTATTCTGGTCTCATCAGACCATAGAATCTTCTTCCACTTGGTCTCAGAGTCTCCCACATGCCTTCTGGGAAACTCTAGCCGAGATTTGATGCGAGTTTTTTTCTTTTTGCCACTCTCCCATAAAGGCCAGTTTTGTGAAGCACCCGGGCTATTGTTGCCATATGCACAGTGTCTCCCAGCTCAGCCGTGGAACACTGTAACTCCTTTAGAGTTGCCATAGGCCTCTTGGTGGCCTCCCTGACTAGTGCCCTATACGCCCGGATACTCCGTTTTTGAGGACGGCCTGTTCTAGACAGATTCACAGTTGTGCCATATTCTCTCCATTTCTTAATAATGGACTTTACTGTGCTCTGAGAGGATATTCAATGCCTTGGAAATGTTCTTATATCCTACCCCTGATTGGTGCTTTTGAAGAACCTTATTCCGGATTTGCTTTGAATGTTCCTTCATCTTCATGATGTAGTTTTTGTTAGGAAATGTACTAACCAACTGTGGGACCTCCCAGAGACAGGTGTATTTAACCTGAAATCATGTGAAACACCTTAATTGCACACAGGTGGACTCCATTCAACTAATTATGTGACTTCTAAAGACAATTGGTTGCACCAGAGCTTATTTAGGTGTGTCATAGCAAAGGGGGTGAATACTTATGCAATCAATTATTTTCTGTTTTATATTTGTAATTAATTTAGAACAAGTTGTAGATTTTAT
>NW_026708344.1:60000-68215 GCF_902713425.1 Acipenser ruthenus
GACTTTTCCACATTTTATTGTGTTACAACAAGGAATTCAAAATTGATTTCATTAGGAGTTTTTGCCACTGATCAACACAAAAAAAGTCCATAATGTCAAAGTGAAAAATAAAATCTACAAATTGTTCTAAATTAATTACAAATACAAAACAGAAAATGATTGAACATGGGTCAGTCGGTCCTAAGAGATAGGCGAATGCCGTTCTGAAAGGGAGGGGTGATTGCCTCCGTCGCCCCCCGGCCGATCCAAAGAGAGTCGGGTTCAGATCCCCGAATCCGGAGCGGCGGGTGTGCGGCCTGGTGCGCATCCCTCAATTTGTCAATGGAGAATGTCAGAGGGAAGATTAACCATCTTCTTTGCACTCTTTCTAGAGCAGCAATATCCTTTTTGTAACAAGGTGACCAGAACTGAACACAGTATTCTAGGTGAGGTCTTACTAATGCATTGTAAAGTTTTAACATTACTTCCCTTGATTTAAAATCAACACACCTCACAATATATCCGAGCATCTTGTTGGCCTTTTTTATTGCTTCCTCACATTGTCTCGATGAAGACATTTCTGAGTCAACATAAACTCCTAGGTCTTTTTCATAGATCCCTTCTTCAATTTCAGTATCTCCCATATGATATTTATAATGCCCATTTGTATTGCCTGTGTGCAATACGTTACACTTCTCTCTATTAAAATGTAATTTGCCACGTGTCTGCCAAGTTCTGAATGCTGTCTAGATCATTTTGAATGACCTTTGCTGCTACAACAGTGTTTGCCGCCACTCCTATTTTTGTGTCGTCTGCAAATTTAACAAGCTTGCTTACTATACCAGAATCTAAATCATGAATGTAGATTAGGAATAGCAGAGGACCTAATAGTGATCCCTGAGGTACACCCCTGGCTACCTCACTACATTTTGAGGTTTCTCCTCTATTTAGTACTTTCTGTTTTCTACATGTTAACCACTCCCTAATCCATGTGCATGCATTTCCTTGAATCCCTACTGCATTCAGTTTGAGAATTAATGTTGAAAGGGAGGGAAGATCTTCTCCACAGAAGATTCTCCCAGCCTTTCAACTTTTTTCAAAAACAATACAATTAAAAAAGGCATCAGTGTTTAATTTCCAGACGATTTTAAACTCGCAGCACATTTGAAATGACCATTGGAACAGTATTTCTTAAAAAAATGTGTATATATTAAATATTTTTAAATAAACTATTTTATATATTTCTTTTCTCAAACAGTTTCCCAGTTTTTAATCATTTGAAACTGGTACTGTCTTCAACATGACTGTTCCTAATGAATTAGCCATTCTCCTTGCATTATGCTGTTGGACTTTTGAATGACAAATGTTCGTTTTGAAAAGTAAATGTTGAAAAACAGGGAAGATCTTCTCCACAGATTAATTACAAATACAAAACAGAAAATAATTGATTGCATAAGTATTCACCCCCTTGAGTCAATATTTGGTAGAGGCACCTTTGGCAGCAATTACAGCCATGAGTCTATTTGGATAAGTCTCTACCAGCTTTGCACATCTGGACACTGTTATTTTTGCCCATTCTTCTTTGCAAAATTGCTCAAGCTCCGTCAAGTTGGATGGGGACCTTTGGTGAACAGCAATTTTCAACTCTTTCCACATATTCTCAATTGGATTGAGGTCCGGGCTTTGACTGGGCCACTCCAGGACATTGACCTTTTTGTTTTTAAGCCACTCCAGTGTGCCTTTGGCTGTATGTTTGGGGTCATTGTCCTGCTGGAAGATGAATCTTCTCCAAGTCCCAGGTCTCTTGCAGACTTCAGCAGGTTTTCCTTCAGGATTTCTCTGTACTTTGCCGCATCCATTTTGCCCTCTATCTTCACGAGCTTTCCAGGCCCTGACGCAGAGAAGCATCCCCATAGCATGATGCTGCCACCACCATGCTTCACGGTAGGGATGGTGTTCTCAGGATGATGTACGGTGTTAGGCTTGCGCCAAACATAGCGCTTAGCGTTGTGGCCAAAAAGCTCTATTCTGGTCTCATCAGACCATAGAATCTTCTTCCACTTGGTCTCAGAGTCTCCCACATGCCTTCTGGGAAACTCTAGCCGAGATTTGATGCGAGTTTTTTTCTTTTTGCCACTCTCCCATAAAGGCCAGTTTTGTGAAGCACCCGGGCTATTGTTGCCATATGCACAGTGTCTCCCAGCTCAGCCGTGGAACACTGTAACTCCTTTAGAGTTGCCATAGGCCTCTTGGTGGCCTCCCTGACTAGTGCCCTATACGCCCGGATACTCCGTTTTTGAGGACGGCCTGTTCTAGACAGATTCACAGTTGTGCCATATTCTCTCCATTTCTTAATAATGGACTTTACTGTGCTCTGAGAGGATATTCAATGCCTTGGAAATGTTCTTATATCCTACCCCTGATTGGTGCTTTTGAAGAACCTTATTCCGGATTTGCTTTGAATGTTCCTTCATCTTCATCATGTAGTTTTTGTTAGGAAATGTACTAACCAACTGTGGGACCTCCCAGAGACAGGTGTATTTAACCTGAAATCATGTGAAACACCTTAATTACACACAGGTGGACTCCATTCAACTAATTATGTGACTTCTAAAGACAATTGGTTGCACCAGAGCTTATTTAGGTGTGTCATAGCAAAGGGGGTGAATACTTATGCAATCAATTATTTTCTGTTTTATATTTGTAATTAATTTAGAACAATTTGTAGATTTTATTTTTCACTTTGACATTATGGACTTTTCTTGTGTTGATCAGTGGCAAACATAGCGCTTAGCGTTGAGGCCAAAAAGCTCTATTTTGGTCTCATCAGACCATAGAATCTTCTTCCACTTGGTCTCAGAGTCTCCCACATGCCTTCTGGGAAACTCTAGCTGAGATTTGATGCGAGTTATTTTTAGCAATGGCTTTCTTTTTGCCACTCTCCCATAAAGGCCAGTTTTGTGAAGCACCCGGGCTATTGTTGCCACATGCACAGTGTCTCCCAGCTCAGCCGTGGAACACTGTAACTCCTTTAGAGTTGCCATAGGCCTCTTGGTGGCCTCCCTGACTAATGCCCTATACGCCCGGATACTCCGTTTTTGAGGACGGCCTGTTCTAGACAGATTCACAGTTGTGCCATATTCTCTCCATTTCTTAATAATGGACTTTACTGTGCTCTGAGAGGATATTCAATGCCTTGGAAATGTTCTTATGTCCTACCCCTGATTGGTGCTTTTGAAGAACCTTATTCCGGATTTGCTTTGAATGTTCCTTCATCTTCATGATGTAGTTTTTGTTAGGAAATGTACTAACCAACTGTGGGACCTCCCAGAGACAGGTGTATTTAACCTGAAATCATGTGAAACACCTTAATTGCACACAGGTGGACTCCATTCAACTAATTATGTGACTTCTAAAGACAATTGGTTGCACCAGAGCTTATTTAGGTGTGTCATAGCAAAGGGGGTGAATACTTATGCAATCAATTATTTTCTGTTTTATATTTGTAATTAATTTAGAACAATTTGTAGATTTTATTTTTTACTTTGACATTATGGACTTTTCTTGTGTTGATCAGTGGCAAACATAGCGCTTAGCGTTGAGGCCAAAAAGCTCTATTTTGGTCTCATCAGACCATAGAATCTTCTTCCACTTGGTCTCAGAGTCTCCCACATGCCTTCTGGGAAACTCTAGCCGAGATTTGATGCGAGTTTTTTTTCAACAATGGCTTTCTTTTTGCCACTCTCCCATAAAGGCCAGTTTTGTGAAGCACCCGGGCTATTGTTGCCATATGCACAGTGTCTCCCAGCTCAGCCGTGGAACACTGTAACTCCTTTAGAGTTGCCATAGGCCTCTTGGTGGCCTCCCTGACTAGTGCCCTATACGCCCGGATACTCTGTTTTTGAGGACGGCCTGTTCTAGACAGATTCACAGTTGTGCCATATTCTCTCCATTTCTTAATAATGGACTTTACTGTGCTCTGAGAGGATATTCAATGCCTTGGAAATGTTCTTATATCCTACCCCTGATTGGTGCTTTTGAAGAACCTTATTCCGGATTTGCTTTGAATGTTCCTTCATCTTCATCATGTAGTTTTTGTTAGGAAATGTACTAACCAACTGTGGGACCTCCCAGAGACAGGTGTATTTAACCTGAAATCATGTGAAACACCTTAATTGCACACAGGTGGACTCCATTCAACTAATTATGTGACTTCTAAAGACAATTGGTTGCACCAGAGCTTATTTAGGTGTGTCATAGCAAAGGGGGTGAATACTTATGCAATCAATTATTTTCTGTTTTATATTTGTAATTAATTTAGAACAATTTGTAGATTTTATTTTTCACTTTGACATTATGGACTTTTCTTGTGTTGATCAGTGGCAAACATAGCGCTTAGCGTTGAGGCCAAAAAGCTCTATTTTGGTCTCATCAGACCATAGAATCTTCTTCCACTTGGTCTCAGAGTCTCCCACATGCCTTCTGGGAAACTCTAGCCGAGATTTGATGCGAGTTTTTTTCAACAATGGCTTTCTTTTTGCCACTCTCCCATAAAGGCCAGTTTTGTGAAGCACCCGGGCTATTGTTGCCATATGCACAGTGTCTCCCAGCTCAGCCGTGGAACACTGTAACTCCTTTAGAGTTGCCATAGGCCTCTTGGTGGCCTCCCTGACTAGTGCCCTATACGCCCGGATACTCCGTTTTTGAGGACGGCCTGTTCTAGACAGATTCACAGTTGTGCCATATTCTCTCCATTTCTTAATAATGGACTTTACTGTGCTCTGAGAGGATATTCAATGCCTTGGAAATGTTCTTATATCCTACCCCTGATTGGTGCTTTTGAAGAACCTTATTCCGGATTTGCTTTGAATGTTCCTTCATCTTCATCATGTAGTTTTTGTTAGGAAATGTACTAACCAACTGTGGGACCTCCCAGAGACAGGTGTATTTAACCTGAAATCATGTGAAACACCTTAATTACACACAGGTGGACTCCATTCAACTAATTATGTGACTTCTAAAGACAATTGGTTGCACCAGAGCTTATTTAGGTGTGTCATAGCAAAGGGGGTGAATACTTATGCAATCAATTATTTTCTGTTTTATATTTGTAATTAATTTAGAACAATTTGTAGATTTTATTTTTCACTTTGACATTATGGACTTTTCTTGTGTTGATCAGTGGCAAACATAGCGCTTAGCGTTGAGGCCAAAAAGCTCTATTTTGGTCTCATCAGACCATAGAATCTTCTTCCACTTGGTCTCAGAGTCTCCCACATGCCTTCTGGGAAACTCTAGCTGAGATTTGATGCGAGTTTTTTTCAGCAATGGCTTTCTTTTTGCCACTCTCCCATAAAGGCCAGTTTTGTGAAGCACCCGGGCTATTGTTGCCACATGCACAGTGTCTCCCAGCTCAGCCGTGGAACACTGTAACTCCTTTAGAGTTGCCATAGGCCTCTTGGTGGCCTCCCTGACTAATGCCCTATACGCCCGGATACTCCGTTTTTGAGGACGGCCTGTTCTAGACAGATTCACAGTTGTGCCATATTCTCTCCATTTCTTAATAATGGACTTTACTGTGCTCTGAGAGGATATTCAATGCCTTGGAAATGTTCTTATGTCCTACCCCTGATTGGTGCTTTTGAAGAACCTTATTCCGGATTTGCTTTGAATGTTCCTTCATCTTCATGATGTAGTTTTTGTTAGGAAATGTACTAACCAACTGTGGGACCTCCCAGAGACAGGTGTATTTAACCTGAAATCATGTGAAACACCTTAATTGCACACAGGTGGACTCCATTCAACTAATTATGTGACTTCTAAAGACAATTGGTTGCACCAGAGCTTATTTAGGTGTGTCATAGCAAAGGGGGTGAATACTTATGCAATCAATTATTTTCTGTTTTATATTTGTAATTAATTTAGAACAATTTGTAGATTTTATTTTTTACTTTGACATTATGGACTTTTCTTGTGTTGATCAGTGGCAAACATAGCGCTTAGCGTTGAGGCCAAAAAGCTCTATTTTGGTCTCATCAGACCATAGAATCTTCTTCCACTTGGTCTCAGAGTCTCCCACATGCCTTCTGGGAAACTCTAGCCGAGATTTGATGCGAGTTTTTTTTCAACAATGGCTTTCTTTTTGCCACTCTCCCATAAAGGCCAGTTTTGTGAAGCACCCGGGCTATTGTTGCCATATGCACAGTGTCTCCCAGCTCAGCCGTGGAACACTGTAACTCCTTTAGAGTTGCCATAGGCCTCTTGGTGGCCTCCCTGACTAGTGCCCTATACGCCCGGATACTCTGTTTTTGAGGACGGCCTGTTCTAGACAGATTCACAGTTGTGCCATATTCTCTCCATTTCTTAATAATGGACTTTACTGTGCTCTGAGAGGATATTCAATGCCTTGGAAATGTTCTTATATCCTACCCCTGATTGGTGCTTTTGAAGAACCTTATTCCGGATTTGCTTTGAATGTTCCTTCATCTTCATCATGTAGTTTTTGTTAGGAAATGTACTAACCAACTGTGGGACCTCCCAGAGACAGGTGTATTTAACCTGAAATCATGTGAAACACCTTAATTGCACACAGGTGGACTCCATTCAACTAATTATGTGACTTCTAAAGACAATTGGTTGCACCAGAGCTTATTTAGGTGTGTCATAGCAAAGGGGGTGAATACTTATGCAATCAATTATTTTCTGTTTTATATTTGTAATTAATTTAGAACAATTTGTAGATTTTATTTTTCACTTTGACATTATGGACTTTTCTTGTGTTGATCAGTGGCAAACATAGCGCTTAGCGTTGAGGCCAAAAAGCTCTATTTTGGTCTCATCAGACCATAGAATCTTCTTCCACTTGGTCTCAGAGTCTCCCACATGCCTTCTGGGAAACTCTAGCTGAGCTTTGATGCGAGTTTTTTTCAGCAATGGCTTTCTTTTTGCCACTCTCCCATAAAGGCCAGTTTTGTGAAGCACCCGGGCTATTGTTGCCACATGCACAGTGTCTCCCAGCTCAGCCGTGGAACACTGTAACTCCTTTAGAGTTGCCATAGGCCTCTTGGTGGCCTCCCTGACTAGTGCCCTATACGCCCGGATACTCCGTTTTTGAGGACGGCCTGTTCTAGACAGATTCACAGTTGTGCCATATTCTCTCCATTTCTTAATAATGGACTTTACTGTGCTCTGAGAGGATATTCAATGCCTTGGAAATGTTCTTATATCCTACCCCTGATTGGTGCTTTTGAAGAACCTCATTTCGGATTTGCTTTGAATGTTCCTTCATCTTCATGATGTAGTTTTTGTTAGGAAATGTACTAACCAACTGTGGGACCTCCCAGAGACAGGTGTATTTAACCTGAAATCATGTGAAACACCTTAATTGCACACAGGTGGACTCCATTCAACTAATTATGTGACTTCTAAAGACAATTGGTTGCACCAGAGCTTATTTTGGTGTGTCATAGCAAAGGGGGTGAATACTTATGCAATCAATTATTTTCTGTTTTATATTTGTAATTAATTTAGAACAATTTGTAGATTTTATTTTTCACTTTGACATTATGGACTTTTCTTGTGTTGATCAGTGGCAAACATAGCGCTTAGCGTTGAGGCCAAAAAGCTCTATTTTGGTCTCATCAGACCATAGAATCTTCTTCCACTTGGTCTCAGAGTCTCCCACATGCCTTCTGGGAAACTCTAGCCGAGATTTGATGCGAGTTTTTTTCAACAATGGCTTTCTTTTTGCCACTCTCCCATAAAGGCCAGTTTTGTGAAGCACCCGGGCTATTGTTGCCATATGCACAGTGTCTCCCAGCTCAGCCGTGGAACACTGTAACTCCTTTAGAGTTGCCATAGGCCTCTTGGTGGCCTCCCTGACTAGTGCACTTCTCGCCCGGATACTCCGTTTTTGAGGACAGCCTGTTCTAGACAGATTCACAGTTGTGCCATATTCTCTCCATTTCTTAATAATGGACTTTACTGTGCTCTGAGAGGATATTCAATGCCTTGGAAATGTTCTTATATCCTACCCCTGATTGGTGCTTTTGAAGAACCTTATTCCGGATTTGCTTTGAATGTTCCTTCATCTTCATGATGTAGTTTTTGTTAGGAAATGTACTAACCAACTGTGGGACCTCCCAGAGACAGGTGTATTTAACCTGAAATCATGTGAAACACCGTAATTGCACACAGGTGGACTCCATTAAACTAATTATGTGACTTCTAAAGACAA
>NW_026708345.1:0-68200 GCF_902713425.1 Acipenser ruthenus
ATTTAATTTGAGAGATTGAGTGAAAAATTGAACCTTCATAAAAATGCTTCTTTCAGTATCTTCAATTACGACATTCCCTAAAAATAAAATTGTCCTCTGAACTAAAACTCTTGCCCCCCTCTGGCCCAGCCCAATATCTCCTAAAACATAGAGGGGTGAATTGGACTCGTCTCTATGTATACCATTTCCTGATATGAAATGAAGGGGAGATTGTTGCCCCATTTGTTAAATGGGTCAGTGATCTTAATCTGCCAAATGACTGTCTTTCGGGAAAAATATGTAATACTACCCTTTCAGTTTCTAATGCAAAAATCAACCCTCATTCAATATAACATTCTCACAGAGCGCATCTTTCCAATAGTAGGCTGTTTTTAATGGGACTCAACTGCCCAATCATGTCAATACTGTAAAGGAGATGAAATAGACAATTATATCCATGCACTATGGCACTGTCCAATAATAGAGAACTATTGGAAAAAGGTACTGAGCGCTCTGTCCTGTATCCTTGGCTGTGATATTCCTTTCTCCCCTGCTCTGTGTATACTTGGAGATTATTATTATTATTATTATTTATTTATTAGCAGACGCCCTTATCCAGGGAGACTTACAATCGTAAACAAATACATTTCAAGTGTTACAATACAAGTAATACAATAAGAGCAGGAAACAACTTTTGTTCAAGCAAAGTACAAGTGTGACAAACCACAATTCAATAATACAGCAGATAATAGTGATAGTTACATCAGGATATGATTAAATAGTGATAGTTACATCAGGATATGATTAAATACAAAATACTACAGGTTAAACACTTGGCAGATTACAGTATTCTGAAGTACAGGATTAAATGCAGTAAAAACAAAAAAACAGAAGGGAGACTACATCAAAACAAGAGCAACAACTCAGGTAAGACCACTATTAAATGTATTTATCTTAATGCTAGAAGTCTCAGAAACAAAATGTTAGAACTTGAAGCTACTGCACTAACAAGTAACTACAACGTGATAGGTGTTACAGAAACTTGGTTGTCTGAGAGTGATGGAGACGAATATAATATTAGTGGTACACACTATATAGGAAAGACAGGCAGGACAGAAGAGGCGGAGGGTAGCGCTATACATAAGAAATAGCCTTGAAGCCCCAGGTGTTAAATCAGGACAAAGAAACAATGCAGAATCAATATGGGTCAGAATAATGGACACAAATTCAAAAGGCATAATAATAGGAGCATGCTATAGACCGCCAAATTCAGACGCTGAGCAAAATAATCTGTTATACAATGACATTCGAAATGCGTGTAGAAAAGGAGAAGCCATACTAATGGGGGATTTCAACTTCCCCTGTATAAAATGGGAAAATCCAATGGGGGGCACGACGGACGAAAATGAAATGGTGGAAATGACAAATGACTGCTTCCTAACGCAATTTGTCAAGGCACCGACTAGAGGGGAGGCATGCCTTGACTTAGTCTTTTCAAATAATGAAGACAGAATAACTAAAACAGAGGTCAGAGCCATTGGCAAACTCAGACCACAACATGGTCTCATTTGAAATATTTTTTAAAACCCCAAAAGTAATGACTAAAGCTAAGGTTTACAATTTTAGAAAAGCAAACTACAAAGGTATGAAACAGAGACTAACAGAAGTAGATTGGAGTAAAATAGAGAAAACATCCACAGAAAAAGGGTGGCTGTTTTTTAAAAATGTAGTACTAGAGGCACAAAACAATTACATCCCAAAAGTAGACAAATCTAAATCTAAAACAAAATGGCCAAAATGGTTTAATAGATCAATTAAAAAAAATATTCCGCGAAAAAAGGCATTTTACAGAGCGTTTAAAAGGGACCAAAAACAAAGCACACAGAAAGAGTACTTGGAACTGCAAACACAAGTCAAAAGGGAAGTTAGAAAGGCCAAGAGAGAGATAGAAATCAATATTGCTAAGGGCGCTAAAACCAATTCCAAAATGTTTTTCCAATATTATAACAGCAAGAGAACATTCAAAGAGGAGATTAAATGTCTAAGAGACACAAATGGCAAAATCATAGATGAAGAAAAAAAAAATAGCAAATATATTAAATGATTACTTTTCACAGGTTTTTACAAAGGAGGACATGGACAACATGCCCCACATGTCGACCTGTTCCTATCCAGTTTTAAATAACTTTAGCATTACAGAGGCAGAAGTGTTAAAGGGACTAGGAGCTCTTAAAATAAACAAATCCCCTGGGCCGGATGAGATCCTCCCAATAGTACTCAAAGAAATGAAAGAAGTTATTTACAAACCACTAACCAAGATCATGCAACAGTCTCTTGACACAGGGGTTGTACCAACAGACTGGAAAATAGCAAATGTAATACCGATCCACAAAAAGGGAGACAAAACCGAACCAGGTAACTACAGACCAATAAGCCTGACTTCTATTATATGTAAACTTATGGAAACTATAATAAGATCCAAAATGGAAAATTAATTATATGGTAACAATATCCTGGGAGACAGCCAGCATGGTTTTAGGAAAGGGAGATCATGTCTAACTAACCTGCTTGACTTTTTTTGAGGATGCAACATTGAAAATGGATAACTGCAAAGCATACGACATGGTTTATTTAGATTTCCAGAAAGCTTTTGACAAAGTCCTGCATAAAAGATTAATTCTCAAACTGAACGCAGTAGGGATTCAAGGAAATGCATGCACATGGATTAGGGATTGGTTAACAGGTAGAAAACAGAAAGTACTGATTAGAGGAGAAACCTCAAAATGGAGCGAGGTAACCAGTGGTGTACCACAGGGATCAGTATTAGGTCCTCTGCTATTCTAATCTACATTAATGATTTAGACTCTGATATAGTAAGCAAACTCGTTAAATTTGCAGACGACACAAAAATAGGAGGAGTGGCAGACACTGTTGAAGCAGCAAAGGTCATTCAAAATGATCTAGACAGCATTCAAAATTGGGCAGACACATGGCAAATGAAATTTAATAGAGAAAAGTGTAAAGTATTGCATGCGGGCAGTAAAAATGTGCATTATAAATATCATATGGGAGATAGTGAAATTGAAGAAGGGAACTATGAAAAAGACCTAGGAGTTTATGTTGACTCAGAAATGTCTTCATCTAGACAATGTGGGGAAGCTATAAAAAAGGCTAACAAGATGCTTGGATATATTGTGAGAAGTGTTGAATTTAAATCAAGGGAAGTAATGTTAAAACTCTACAATGCATTAGTAAGACCTCACCTAGAATATTGTGTTCAGTTCTGGTCACCTCGTTACAAAAAGGATATTGCTGCTTTAGAAAGAGTGCAAAGAAGAGCAACCAGAATTATCCCGGGTTTAAAAGGCATGTCGTATGCAGACAGGCTAAAATAATTGAATCTATTCAGTCTTGAACAAAGAAGACTACGCGGCGATCTGATTCAAACATTCAAAATCCTAAAGGTATAGACAATGTCAACCCGGGGGACTTCTTTGACTTGAAAAAAGAAAAAAGGACCAGGGGTCATAAATGGAAATTAGATAAAGGGGCATTCAGAACAGAAAATAGGAGGCACTTTTTTACACAGAGAATTGTGAGGGTCTGGAACCAACTCCCCAGTAATGTTGTTGAAGCTGACACCCTGGGATCCTTCAAGAAGCTGCTTGATGAGATTCTGGGATCATAAGCTACTAACAACCAAACGAGCAAGATGGGCTGAATGGCCTCCTCTCGTTTGTAAACTTTCTTATGTTCTTATGTTCTTAAAATAGGGGGCAGATAAGAGCAAAATAAAGCACATTTACATGAAGGGTGATAGTGTCCCAGGATACAAACAGAGGAGTTCTACAGGTGCTCTTTGAAGAGGTGAGTCTTGAGGAGGCGCCGGAATGTGGTCAGGGGACTGGGCAGTCCTGACATCTGTAGGAAGGTCATTCCACCACTGCGGAGCAAGGGTGGAGAAGGAGCGGGCTCTGGAGGCAGGGGAGCGTAGCGGAGGTAGAGCCAGTCTTCTAGTGCAGGCAGAGCGGAGAGGTCGAGTGGGGGTGTAGGGAGAGATGAGGGTCTGGAGGTAGCTGGGTGCAGTCTGGTCAAGGCATCTGTAGGCTAGTACAAGAGTCTTGAACTGGATGCGAGCGGTGATCGGGAGCCAGTGGAGTGAGCGGAGTAGTGGAGTAGCGTGGGCGAAGCGAGGCAGAGAGAACACCAGGCTTGCAGCAGAGTTCTGGATGAGCTGGAGCGGACGGGTGGCGGACGCAGGGAGGCCAGCCAGGAGGGAGTTGCAGTAGTCTAGACGGGAGAGTACCAGGAGCTGGGATCTGTCCGCATTCAAAACCCCTCCAAAAGGAAAATAACTATTATTACTATTCCTCAGTATTGCAAAAAAAAGTAATTTTATTAAACTGGAAAAAAGAACAAACACATCAGTCTCTCATTTATTAAATACAATAATCATGCGTCTATGGAGAGACTCACAGCAAGGATACAGTGAATTTAATGAAATATGGGACCCATATAGCCCAGGAGGGATAAACCAATATACCAATCTACTTCGCTATATATCATTATTATTTGTATAGATATGTTCTCTTTATTATTATTACTTATTTTATACTGTATGCTGATATACACTTGTATTACACTCCTCCGATAGCAGGTACTGGTGAATGTATATGTATATTGGGGTGTGCCAGCATAGATGTACTGTATATTATTATTTATTTCTTAGCAAATGCCCTTATCCAGGTCGACTTACAATTGTTACAAGATAATACATTATTTTTACATACAATTACCCATTTATACAGTTGGGTTTTTAATAATAATAATACAGATAGTGATTATGTATGCTTAAGAACAACAACGTAATAATAATAATAATAATGTTGCACTTTAAAATACTTAAAGAAGCTAATAAAAAGGATCAATGAAGGAATTTGTAAAGAAACACAATTGAGTAATGCAGTAAGTTGTATATATAAATGTACAACAATAAAATAATTTTGTTGAAAATATCAGTTTAACTATACTACTATTGTCTGCTGACAGCTGGAGATGTACTGGACATCAAATCAGACTGCAGTACTACTACTGGTCCCACGAAGGAAAAAAAAATAATAATACTACAAGTACAACTGTACAATTACTACTAATATATGATAACAATAAAACTGTCAAGTGTATGTTTTCATTGAAAATGTTAGTTAAACAGTAAATGACCATTTACACAAATATTTAAATATTTAAACATTAAAAATTTACATTTACAGCTTTAGGTATTTGCCACAAATACTAGCAGAGTACAGGAGCAAAGTTTATGGAAACTAATGAAGATTTTATTTACATATGTGGTTTATGATTGTGCCTTCTGTCCACGGCACAGAGAAGAAAAATGACCCCAGTCTGTAATCTTTGTCTAGTGTTCCAACACCTTCTGCGACAGGAGACCAAGGGATGTTTTCAATTGACTTAAACAAGGACTGATCTAAATATCACAATTTCAATGCTAAATTGTGACCAAACCTGTATCTTTAATTGCTTTTAATGACACAAATACACTTGAGACACACGAAAAGGTGTTTATTTTGTCGAAGTCCCCATATTTTAATTATTTAAATTACAGAAATATTTAAATATGTCAGCATTTAGATCAATGATCTGATTGGATTAGTAGTGAGTCACCTCTCCCTTTAAGCTTTGGTCTGAAGATTGGGTAATGGTTTATTGTCAGCTCACCTAAAATGATTAATCCACACTGCAAAATAATCGTATTATAACAAGACTGCTAAGCAGCTTTTAGACATGCTGAACTTCTAGAACTTCTAGAACCCATTAGTTGATGTACGTTTGGCATGCTGCACATTTCCGGCTCAAAATCCAATGGTTTTTTTTTTTCAAAAGTGGGTAGACTGTTTTATAAAGGCAGTCATCCTGAAGTATAATTCTGATGCAACAGAGAGAGAAAAAAAATAAGGAATTATGTACCACAGTATGAAGAAGAATCCATTGGCCTGGATGGTGGTTTTTGGTTTGGCACTTGAACTTGGGAGATTGGTCATGAATGTTATGTGAACAGACAGATCTTTTACGCTGTAAAAGCAACATCCGAAGAATCCGACCCTTCCTCACCAACTATGCTACCCAGCTCCTGGTCCAGGCCCTGGTACTCTCCCGCCTAGACTACTGCAACTCCCTCCTGGCTGGCCTCCCTGCGTCCGCCACCCGTCCGCTCCAGCTCATCCAGAACTCTGCTGCTCGCCTGGTGTTCTCTCTACCTCGCTTCGCCCACGCTACTCCACTACTCCGCTCGCTCCACTGGCTCCCGATCACCGCTCGCATCCAGTTCAAGACTCTTGTACTAGCCTACAGATGCCTTGACCAGACTGCACCCAGCTACCTCCAGACCCTCATCTCTCCCTACACCCCCACTCAACCTCTCCGCTCCGTCTGCACTAGAAGACTGGCTCTACCGCCGCTACGCTCCCCTGCCTCCAGAGCCCGCTCCTTCTCCACCCTTGCTCCGCAGTGGTGGAATGACCTTCCTACAGATGTCAGGACTGCCCAGTCCCTGACCACATTCCGGCGCCTCCTTAAGACTCACCTCTTCAAACAGCACCTGTAGAACTCCTCTGTTGTATCCTGGGACACTATCACCCTTCATTTAAATATGCTTTATTTTGCTCTTATCTGCCCCCTATTTTACTGCATTTAATCCTGTACCTCAGATTATTGTAATCTGCCAAGTGTTTAATCTGTAGTATTTTGTACTTAATCATATCCTGATGTAACTATCACTATTTAATCATATCCTGATGTAACTTTCACTATTATCTGCTGTATTATTGAATTGTGGTTTGTCACACTTGAGAATTATTGTATTTCTTGTTTTTATTGTATGACTTATATTGTAACACTTGAATGTATTTGTATTTGCTTGCGATTGTAAGTCGCCCTGGATAAGGGCGTCTGCTAAGAAATAAATAATAATAATAATAATAATAATAATAATAATAATAATAATAATAAAGGTTATAGCTTGTTTCTGAGAGCAGAAACCCGACCCAGGGTTTCAAATTAGGCCATTTTTATATTGTGCTTGCTGTTTGGTTATTTTATAAACAGATATGTGTATGTTATAATAGTGGACACACTTTAATACACAGTATTATTATAAGGTGTGAGGCCCTGATACTCAATATGCACATCATTTGCCAAATGTGACCCACAGCTGACCCACATTTCTTAAAATAATATAGGCCATATTCACTAGACTTTAAGTCTTGTTTTGTGTACGTTTCAACTTCTCAGATGTATTGTTTAGTTTCTTTTTGGCCATTTGAACATTAAAATAATGTAATAACTCTGTAGTCTCCAACCACCCCAGTATTCTTCTTCTCTTACACCTCTGACAATTTTCTCGTGTACCAAAAAGGGTCGCCTGAAGAAACTGCCGACTAGTCGCATACCGAGCTCTTCAAGATCGCAATCAATTTGACAAGAAATACAAGCACTGAGAAATCACAAAGTAGAATAATTTGTTTTATGTTTTATTTTAAATAAGAAACATTTTCTATACTGTATATACTGTGTATTTTCAAGGTAATTAATATGGCATTTATTAGCTGGACAAGCAATATTTTATTTGTAGATTAAATTGCATATCAGCTAAAAAAAAAAAAAAAACAGTGGTGCAATTTAAACATGATGGATGGGAAAGAAGAGTGGGGGTACATGTACCCCTGGGGGTACTTCTAAGGGTTACAGGGGGTATGCAGGATGACTCAGAAGTGCAAAAAATAAAAAGGAAAGTAAAAGAATATAATGATCTTGAATTGATTAAACAGTATTTTATATATTTTATATTATCTCAAAACACTATGCATAAATATTTTATTTTTTAAGTTTACAATCTGACTGTAGTTTCAAAAGTATCCACCTGTGCTAATGTGTGGTTTCAGTGGCACACTGAAGTGGCAAAGTGGTTAACTGTGTGCAGGTGTAGGTAATGCAGCAGTGAGCAATGAACAGACAGACAACACCAGGGGCAATGGTGTTTATTTTTATAATCTAATTGGTCTGATGACCCAAATTCAGCAAACAATAATGTTAACAAGCAATACAGCATTTTGTATTGCTTGGTTGTAATCCGCGGGATGGTCCCGAAATAATAATAGTCCCGTACTTAAACACCCACACGTAACACAAAACACATACACAAGTTCAAAGTGCTCGTGGTGAATTTACAGTTTATTCGTGACACAGTGCAGTGATGTCCGGGTAAGTGCTGGCCTTTGGCGACAGCTCCAGATTGTTCAGCCGTCTAATAATAACAAACAGTATATTTCATAGACACAACAACAAACAAACAAAACACTCATGATATAAATTCACGTCCTCCTTTCGGTTCACCTTAACCATACCAAGGAACAGATCACCGCGCTCCATCCCCTTTTGTACCGTCCATCATGAACCCTTGGTTAACGAGTGCAACAGCTTCTCCATTCCGCGGCTGTCACATTGTTTCACTTCCGGGTCGATGATTTAGTGTAAGCTCCGCCCCCTTTCTGGAAACTTCCGCCTAACCCTGGGAATTAATTATCTGGCCTTCCAGTCCAGGGCACTCTGTTCCCTTTACACAGCACCCTCACAGGTCAACTTATTCAAAACCTTTAAGAATTTATGGTAAAGTTTTTAGTAAGCATGACACCTCCACTCTATTTTCCTGTTATTTTTTAAAGTGCATTATTTTTGAAGCAATTGCAGCAAATATTTGCATGTTTTGTTTTTTTTTTACTTTCAGACAGTTTAAAAAAATGGAGATAGTATACTGCTCATGGAAAACTGCAGACATGAAACTTTTTAAAAGTTGAATAAAAAACTGGCAGACTGCCACATGCAATGCCTCATTCAGACGTGTGTGAACTTTATGAGGTTGACTCTCCTCTGCTACAATGGATCTTGAGCTTGTTTGGAGGTTCTAGTTTCTAGCAGGGGATCCCAGCTGGAACCCACACTTCCAGTGTATAAGGTCAATCAACTTCTTGCTTAAACATTGTATTTTTGTGGTTATAAATACTTTACATTTCCCAGTATCCTCTTCTTGTTATGAAAGGCTGTTGCTGGAGAAAATCATGCAGCCCTCTTTAGTAGTGGACTTTAATTACTCTTGGGTCTTTATGGATATGTATTATATTACTGTATACGGAAGAATAGGAAAATACAGTTTTTACAGATTATAAAAATATACAAATATACTTATTGCATCCACAGTTTTCATTTTGTAATCACAACAAACTATGCATTGGTTCTTTGCACTGGGGGTTGAGTTTCTTAATACAGAAGCTCCTCGGTTAACAATGAAAGCCATTAGTATGTCGTTGATGTATTAGTGAGGTTTCTAATAGAATGATAACTTTCTTACACACAAACAATATATTTTGTGGTGCAGTGGAAGGTTGAAAAAAGAGATAGCACTTTGTGTAGTTGGTTAAATATAATACCCTCTACCATATACGATAAAAAAAACGAGAAATATAACCATGAAAATTACCATAAACATTAGCAGCTTGTTGTTTATTTAAATAATTAATAAAGGACAAATAAACAAAGGCAGGTAAGAGGACTGGGGCTATAGTAGGTTTAGGTACAAGCAAATGAATCATAACATATGTATTACATGTATTATGGAATACCAGCACCCAAAAGGCACTTACTTGCTAAGGTCTCTGCACTTAGCGTATCTCATATCACTGTAGATCATGCCTTCAAAGTAAAAGAAAGCCAACTTAAAGTGATCCTTTAAAAACAATGAGAAAAAACAGGTCTGGTTAGTCAGGTTTACTGGTAATCCCACATACAAAAAAGATAAACGATGCTGAGCATTCTGTAACAGAACGGTAAACACCAATTTCTCCCTCTTTTTTTTTTTTTTTTTCTAAGTTCAGGTCACAATTTAACTGGAAATTGAGTTATCCAAAGGAATGCGATTTAAATCGCCATAAAACCAGCTAGATGAGAAAAAGGTCAGAGAAACAGGAAACGAATTAAGTGGATGGTGGTGTCACAGATCACCCATTTCACCACACGCTCTGCTGCTGGTCTGATCGGATTATTCCATGATGCAAACACATTTATTTAACTCTTCACTGTAATGACAAAGTCTTTAAGATGGCCTTCCTAAGATTCATTTGTGTGTCATTTAGTTAAACGGTCAAGGCTATCCAAATTGTATCTTGTTATTATTTATTTTCTTAGCAGACACCCTTATCCAGGGCGACTTACAATTGTTACAAGATATCACATTATTTTTATATACAATTACCCATTTTTACAGTTGGGTTTTTACTGGAGTAATCTAGGTAAAGTACCTTGCTCAATGGTACAGCAGCAGTGTCCCCCATTTGGGATTGAACCCACAACCCTCCGGTCAAGAGTCCAGAGCCCTAACCACTACTCCACACTGCTGCCCTTGTCTTGTCTTAGTCTTTGTCCATCTCACCTGCATTTGAGAGAGACACAGCCAGCTGTATTTTAAGTTCAAAGCAGAAAATGTAGAAACGACACATAGGAATCGTTAATGCATTTTAATGTCTAAAATAATGAGATATGATCAAGTGTGTGTCAATCCAGTAAATGTTTTCGTTCTACTCTCAAACAGCAGGGGGATGACTAAGATTGACTGTTTGCTTAAAACAGGGCTGCCGTAGAGTGGGGGAGACCAGAGTGTGAGAGAAGGTTGTGTTTAGGGGTGATAGAGAGAAATGAGAAAAGGGTACGGTAAGGAAAAACAAATCTAATTAATCATCTTTCCTTTCATTTTCGACTCCCAGTTCCCTTCCCTGGCTTTATGATTTTCTTTTATTGATTCTTTCTGTAAAAATAAATGGCTTGAGCCTTCAACTCCATCACGACCTCAGTCTCATCTATGTCCTAAGAACCTGAAAATGCTACAATAACATAGGTAATGTTTTTTTGGAGCCCTGCAAGTTTCATATATATATATATATATATATATATATATATATATATATATATATATATATATATATATATCTATATATATTTTTTTTTTTAATATGCCTAATTGTGCAGTAAATCAACCTCAGGGTCACAGAACAAAGCTTATAAATAAATAAATATATATCAGTGTACACCAAACCTGATTACAAATCACAAAACTTGATTAACATAGACACAAGGAAACACAAAAGTCTAAAGAAAGCAGAAAAAAAAAACTTGATAACAATGATTACTTTCCTTTTAGTTTATAATATTGGAATGTGTTTAGCATTAAGCATTACAACTATCAGAGCAAGTATACAGTATTTGCCCCCTGTCTGATTTTCTGCATTTTTGCACATTTTTCACATTGTATTTGGGCAGATTTTTTTGTGGGTTGTAGTAGCATATAGAGGGAGTCTGAGAGAAAAAATGACACCAAAGTTTGGTGCTTCTTTCATTTGTTTGGTGTGCAAGGTAATCAAACATGTAATCAATACAAAAGCAATACAAAACAAAGGCAAAAGGTAGGTAGGGGAAACGAGACGCGTTTGCGCTCGGGTTTTAATAATAAATCAAACAATAAACAAAACACTTTATACCAAACAAAAGGGCTCGATGGCCAAAAATACATAAACAAACAAATACCGAGTGGTACAGCGGTAGCAGTTGCTTCGGATGTATGATCTCGTTCTAAACCGTCCTCCCGTCTCTAACTCAAAGGAAATATCTCTCCCTATTAGCCTGGAGCTGGTTCTTTTAAGCTGTGGCTGGAGCCTTAATTAATTATCAATAAAACAATTACCTTATTGAGGCTCCAGCCACATTCACACAGGTTTTTAAATTAATAAACAAAACAAACAATAAAAACACGGCTTTCCCACCGTCAAATACAAATATAATAATAATAATAATAATACGAAATATACAAATAATAATACAGGGACGAGGTGTACCCCATCACACACGCCCCCCCTTGTGCGTAGCACACATGGCCTCAACGGACCGGTGGAGGTGGCGGAGGCAGAGGCAGCTCCTGCTGCTCTGCTCCTGGCGGTGTCTGAACCAGCAGGTATTCACCCTCTGCTGGTGGAGGTGGGAGGGGCAAGCAGTCCTCCCACGGCGGAGGAGAAAGAACCAGCAGGTATTCACCCTCTGCTGGTGGAGGTGGGAGGGGCAAGCAGTCCTCCCACGGCGGTGGAGGTGGAACCAGCAGCCATTCACCTTCTGCTGGTGGAGGTGGCGGAGGTGCTCTGCTCCTAGTGGTGGAAGCGGTGGAGGTGGCGGAGGCAGAGGCAGCTCCTGCTTCTCTCCCTCGGGTGGTGGTGCTGGTGGCAGAGGCAGCTCCTGCTGCTCTCCTCCTGGCGAAGGCGGCAGGGGCTCCTCCCCTTCTTGCTGCGAAGGCGGCAGGGGCTCCTCCCCTTCTGGCTGCGAAGGCGGCAGGGGCTCCTCCCCTTCTGGCTGCGAAGGCGGCAGGGGCTCCTCCCCTTCTGGCTGCAGCGGGGGAACCAGCAGGCACTCTCCCTCTACTGGCAGAGGTGGGAGCGGCAAGTCGTCCTCCCACGGAGGTGGCACCAGCAGGAACTCACCCTCTGCTGGCGGAGGTGGGAGCGGCAAGTCGTCCTCCCACGGTGGTGGAGGCGGCACCAGCAGGAAATCACCCTCTGCTGGCGGAGGTGGGAGCGGCACGTAGTCCTCCCATGGCGGTGGAGGCAGAACCAGCAGGAACTCACCCTCTGCTGGCGGAGATGGGGACAGCAGGCATTCTCCCTCTGCTGGCAGCTTGGGTCCTAGGGCTGTGGAAGCACAGACTTCCCCCTCTTGGGCTATGGACGCACCGACTCCCCCCTCTTTGGGCTGTGGACGCACCGACTCCTCCCTCTTGGGCTGTGGACGCACCGACTCCTCCCTCTTGGACTGTGGATGCACCGACTCCTCCCTCTTGGGTTGTGGTCGCTCGGGCTCCTCCCACTCAGGCGCAGGACGTTCGGGCTCCTCCCACTCAGGCGCAGGACGTTCGGGCTCCTCCCACTCAGGCGCAGGACGTTCGGGCTCCTCATCCCCTGGCTCCTGCTCTGGGCAGTCCTTGTCCTCATGCCCATAGGCAATGCACATGGTGCACCACCTTGGCTCCCTCTGCTTCCTCCTCACTTTTCCCCCTCTCCGCCTCCTTCTCCTCACCTTCCTCATTTGGGCTGGTTCCTCCTCTTCCTGGAAGGGGCAGACAGCCACCGTGTGCCCATACACCCCGCAGGCAAGGCACCAGCCTTGGTCCTCCAGCCTGCTGAGGAGCTCCTCCAGGTCCCTGCATCCATCTCTCCAGCCTTCCATTTTTATTTTTTTTATTTATTTTTTTCCCACAAAAAACACTTTTTGAAAAAATAAAAAAAACGCCCTTTGTATTCCTGGTCCGGCTCCTGGAGGCGTTTATCCCACGCAGGACACCATATGTGGCAGAGTGGTTGCAGTACTGACGTCACGGACCAGGAAGAAGCAATACAAAACAAAGGCAAAAGGTAGGTAGGGGAAACGAGACGTGTTTGCGCTCGGGTTTTAATAATAAATCAAACAATAAACAAAACACTTTATACCAAACAAAAGGGCTCGATGGCCAAAAATACATAAACAAACAAATACCGAGTGGTACAGCGGTAGCAGTTGCTTCGGATGTATGATCTCGTTCCAAACCGTCCTCCCGTCTCTAACTCAAAGGAAATATCTCTCCCTATTAGCCTGGAGCTGGTTCTTTTAAGCTGTGGCTGGAGCCTTAATTAATTATCAATAAAACAATTACCTTATTGAGGCTCCAGCCACATTCACACAGGTTTTTAAATTAATAAACAAAACGAACAATAAAAACATGGCTTTCCCACCGTCAAATACAAATATAATAATAATAATAATAATAATAATAATAATAATAATAATAATAATAATAATACAAAATATACAAATAATAATACAGGGACGAGGTGTTACCCCATCACACCCCCTTAGTTAACTCAACCCAATTAAAGGGATAATTAGGGTCAGCTGTTTGAGTACATTGGTTAATAACCAGGCCTGATTTGGGCCAGCCCTGCCCAATATAAATCTGACTAACTTTGGCCCTTACCATCAGAGTGAAGTTGTCAGCACACAGGTTCTAGAGGCACATCATGCCATGAACAAAACAAATTAAGAAATTTAAAGTTTTGGAATGGCCTAGTCAAAGTCCAGACCTAAACCCCATTGAGATGTTGTGGCAGGACCTGAAACGAGCAGTTCATGCTCGAAAACCCACAAATGTCACTGAGTTGTAGCAGTATTGCATGGAGGAGCGGGCCAGAATTCCTCCACGGCGCTGTGAGAGACTAATCAATAACTACAGGAAGCGTTTGGTTGCAGTTATTGCTGCTAAAGGTGGCGTAACCAGTTATTGAGTCTAAGGGGGCGATTACTTTTTCACACGGGGGCATTGCGTGTTGCATAACTTTCTTTAATAAATAAATGAAATATGTATCAAATTTATGTGTTATTTGTTCAGGGTCCCTTTTATCTTTACTAAATATCAAATTAAACATGTCAGCTTAAGCAAAAAAAAAAAATCTAATTTATAAAACAAATGAAAACAAACAACTTTTTTATCAAGGTGATATTTATTTTTGCGGTAGTTTGGTACTGACCAGCTGATTTCCTAAGCAATTTACATTGAGGCAGGTGGTTCAATCGGCATACAGGCTATACACCCGTAGCATGTGTGTTTATTTATTATTATTATTATTATATTGTTTGTTTTTATATGTTGCTTTATATTAGAGTGATTTATTATTATTTGTTTACATTTCCCTCCTGTTTCATGCTTGATGCTCTTCCCCCGCAGTCCCCCTCCCCCATGCACGCAGTGGTCAATTACCTGCACAAGATGATCTCACCTTCCTCACCTGTTTGTGATTGACTGATTCATCTCACTTTTAAAAAGGGGATATGAAGAGAAAATGGCAGGAGCAAGCTGTTGTAAATTTGTTATTCTGTAACTGGGCGGACTGATGGAACTTGTGGGAAGCTGAGAGCGGACAAGAGTGATTAGTATACTTTTAAAGAAAGCAAAACTTGGGAGCGGTGCTCACTGGTATTGGCACCTGTACAAGAGAGTGTTCGTGGTAAAGAGGGGGTGAGCCGGTCATTTGTTTGGACATTTTACTTTTGGTTAGGAAGAGTACATGGCGGATTGCATTTGGTATTTTCTCAGTCTCTGTCTGCGCTCTCGGTTCCGTTCGATCAGTGCTGCCAGGTTTATCTCTGTACAGTATGTGTGTTGTATGTATTTTAGTTTGTGCACGGCCGGCACGCTTGTTTTAAATGTACATTACTTTTGGGGGTTGTTTTTAGATGTTTGTTTGTGAGGGGTCCTTGAGGGGGCGGGTTATTAAAGTCTTATGTCTACAGCAGTATGAGATTGCTTCTGCATGGCAAATGGTATTGTTAATTAAGATTGCTGCAAATGTATACTTTTGCTGTTAACTTCTATTATTGCTGTTGTTGATGTGTATTATTGCTCATTTTATATTGTTGCTGCTAAATTACACTTTTTGCTGCTAAATCATATATGTATATTGTTAGAGAAGTGGTGTGAATCTAAACTGTTAGGCTATAGAGTTTCAGCTGTTTATTTTTATTATTTGAAAAATCTCTGATTTGCTGGTGTAAATGCAGGTTTGTTATTTGTTTGTTTTGAATTTGTTTGAATATTAACTCAATAGATTAGTTGTGTTTCTTTTGTTTATTATTGGAGTTTTTGTTTGCTTTCTTTTGTTTTGTGTTGGGTTGAACACAGGCAGTGGAAACTGATCTGCCTCTGTACTCGAGCAAATGGGTATAATTGTACTGGTTTTGCCTATCTCTATACACCCTCAAGTATTTATTGTGGACTGCCCAATAAGAATTGTAGTTCTGTCCTAATAAAAATGTATTGCTTTTTAATACTGTCTCAAATGGCATTTGTTCTTTGGAGAGGACTTTCACTGAAATCCCCAATTTTAAAATGGGTGTGCTATATACAGTGTGGGTAGGTAGGTAGGGGTGTTACAGTGTGGGTAGGTAGGGGTGTGTGTGTTATATAAAACTTATCAACGTGTGTCTAATTTTGGGACTAAAACCCCAATGATGTAGTCGGCTACAAAGCACTGTGAAATAGTTTATTATAACTTTAAGTGTTACACACCTAATAGATAGATACTGTATCATGCTTACTTCAAGTGGGAAACACCAACACCACTAGTCGGATACAATGCGTTTGGGGGGGGGGGGGGGGGGGTTGCCTCTGAGCTTTAATTATATGGGGCGCTATGTGCAATGAAAAACAAATCCAGCTCGTTTTGACATCGCTCTGTCAGTTAATGACTGCCCAAAACCTGTATCGTCTGAAGGGGGTTGCTATCCTTGTACATAAAGGGTGGAGAAAGGAAGAGTCAGGTTTCTAGAATGGAGACGAACAGCTGGTGCAGCATGTTTTATTCACAAGATGAAGTAAACTCTGCAACTCCAAATAGAACAAAATGGGTGAAATAATCCTTTCAACTACTGCCTTCAAGTCCTGGGGAAGGCAGTACCCACTGCTTATCCTTATAGCATATTTTATAGCAGTAGTGTCAAAAACATACAAACTGTTAAAAGATGACTGTTGGGTTTTAAGCAATTTTGGATGCGTTTCTCTAGAAATCTCAAACTCAGTAGTGTGACATAGATTTATGGCCTCCTCCACTATATTCCATAATGTTGCAATTTTCGGTGCCGCACTTAATTACTTAAATAGATTAGGCCTCAGCACTTAACTAAGTCTTACAACCCGGTTAGCTTTTCCAAGATTGCACTTTACAAAAATTGTTGCTTAATGTTTAATTACTGAATCTTTACATGTCTACATCCCCTGAATTATTTAAAATATGTTGAAGAAAAGTTATTGTATTTGGGAATACTAATACGTTTCTTTAACACGCTGTTAAATATTGAGTCTTTTAATGATCAAAACAGAAACCATAGACTGAAGAGCAAAGGACTGGGAGAAGTGTAGCTCATTTCAATACACCCAATAAACAAAATAACAAGTAAGAGCAGTGATATCAATCATGTGAAAAGTTACAAACAAACACAAGGCCCACATTTGCTACTGAAACAATGGTTAATAGACCCAAATAAGGCTATTTCAGTTGCAATTTCCGTGGTCAACCTGCTGATGCAGTTTAATTAATGACTATGATAACCAATCCTCCCACACCATCACCCAGTTCATGCTTGTTTCCTCAAACATACTGTGGAGTCACAAAGAGAAGCTGAAACAATGTTGTCTTTCATTTATATATAAAAAAAAAATAGTCTGATTTACATGGTTTGAGGTGTAAACGCCATTAACGCCATCTTTTAATGTGCACTAAAAAAGTTAACTTGCTGCCACTTTCCCTCATTAATATTATACTTGTCATAATCTATACTTGTTACACATGTCTGAAATAAATAGACAATTTGAAATATTGTTTGTTGTACATGTTGATTTACAGTTTACCTCATGTAATGTGACCGGATACAGGATGTTCATGGTTAGGACAATCTCCCCCTCCTCCACTTGATCCTCTAGGTCTCCAGGCATCCGCAGTGGTCCTGTCCTGTGGAGGTGGTAGCCAATCCCCCTCAGAATACTGAGGTTTTCAATGTGGCATTGTGACAGAGATCGAATGATTCTTAGTGTTAGATCTCCCTCCAGACCTGCAAGGGCGCTGTGTAAAGGGAACAGAGTACCCTGGACTGGATGGCAAGACAGTTCATTCCCAGGGTTAGACGGAAGTCAGCCATCTAGAAAGGGGGCGGAGCTATGGTACACAAAACCAATGACCCTGATGGGAAACAGTGTTGCATCCGCGTATTGGAGGCGCGGATGCACTCGTTGACCAAGGGGTCATGAGTGAAGGTATAAAAAGGGGAAGTAGTGATGTGATCTGTTCCTTTGTAAATGGTTAGAACAAACCTAAAAGGAGACTGGTGAAAACATGAGCGGTTTGTTTGTACTGTCACCAAAGGCCAGCACCAAACACTTGTATCACAAAGAACTGTATTGCACCATGGGCACTAATTCACTCAGTAATGGACTTCTGCATGTGTTTTGTGTTTCTTGTTGGGTGTATTAAGAACAGGACTATTTCTGGACAAACCCAGGGATTATAAATAAAGTAATACATGCCGCTGTATAACTTAGCATCATTTATTGTTTACTGTTTGTTTTGCTGTCAGGCACTGGAATTACAAATCATTAAACAACATTGCACCTGGATTATAATTGTCTGTCTGCTTATTGATCACCTGCACACTGTTAACCACTTTGCCACAGGCATGTAAGCTAAAAGTAAGGTTGGGTCAAACATTGGTAATGTCTCAAGTGTTTGCCATCTATCAACAGGGATCAATGGGTCAAATTTAAACCTGTATTTTTCCAGTATGTAAAGGAGCAATAGTGACTCATATGACTCTAATTTCCTCTTGATCTGCTTTGTTTCAAAGAGTTCACAAAGCCACAGCATCCAACATTAAGGGAGAAGCCACAGAAGACTGAAATCGAGCTGTACAAAACAGCTCGTTTGAGAATAAGAAGGTTTTTTGAATAGAAACTCACAGCTTCTAGTAATCTCAATTCATGTATATACAATGTATTTCATGGATCCATGATACTTGTGACAAAAAAAAAAACCAGACTAATCCTGCATGTAGGTCAATGGCAGCCTTTTATAAACTATAAAGGACAATATCTGACAATGCCAAAGGCAAAGTGGCATTTTCTGTACAATTCCTCTGATAGTGTTTATGTAGACCACATCATTGAGCGCTCTTAAAATACTTCATCACCACCATCACCATCAACAATACATGTGTTACAGACCCTGATTAGAACTACATTTGGGCTGCCTACTGTTACCTTCAGTAAGGGAGTCCAGGGTTTCTGTTAATCAGGATCTGTGGAACAGGAATTATATACTGTACTGTAAATTAATATTTTATGCTAGTTGTCATAGTACTCAATGTTTAAAACAAACTGCTGCAAAAATGTCAGCTTTCTCACGCAACATTCTCTTTTAATCAATTCCATGTGCTGCAGTAAACAAACGATCCATATCTTTCATGCTGTGATAGCTGAAGGGAATGTTTTTGTCAATTCAGCCAAAGTAAGAAACAAATTTGTTACGGAAACGCAGATAATTTTGTCTCAAATCACCTTAAATTGAAACGTGTTCCAGTGTGACTACTGAAGAATTGTTAAACATGTGTGGTAAAAAAAAAACAGAAAAACCAGTGGCCTGACATACACATGACAACTAGATATGGGAGGTTTTGGGAACAAAAGCAAAAGATAATCAAAGGGCTGGATCATATCAGATGGAATGGTTTGTAGACAGGAAGTAAAATGGAAATGTTAAAAAGGTTGTATCATGGATATATCGAGGTTGAAAATAATTGGTGGAAGCAGCTACTGGAGAACTTCAGGACTGCTGCATCTCTCATTGTCCTCTGTGGCCTCCTCAAGACTCACCTGTTTAGGCTGCACTTGTAGATCTTTTGATCTACTCCTCTTACTATGTTCTGTACTTGCATGACCTAAGCACCATGTTACTGGATTCTCAGCTGAAGCATTAGTTCACTACTATTATGTTATTGTATATAAACTGTGAGAGACTGGGGGGAGGAAGAGGAATCAAATGTAGTACAGGAGGGGTCTCAAAAGACTACATCCCCCAGAATGCAACAGGAAGGAGCCAGGATGAGAGTCACCTGGCTCCAATCAGTAATTATTATCACCTGCCTGCAATTAGCAGGCAAGTATTTAAGTATTTAAACCAAGAGAAATGTTTGTTCTACATGGTTTCCAATTTTTGTGAAGTGAGACTGTCATTGTTAAGAAACCTGGGTGGGGTATAATGGTATTGTGTGAACCTTTGCTGCGTTTGATGTGTGTTTGAAAACTGTTTTGTGAAACTGGTAGACAGCTTAGCTGTCCGGTAATAGAAATGGTAATGGTTTTTAAGGGTGAAAATGAACCTGAGCTGTAATGCTCTTTCACAATACATTGTTTTAATCCTAACTTGTTACATTTTATCTTGCACTTTATTTTACTAGTATTCTTTGCACTTTCTGTAAACTATACTGTATTTAAATATTGTTTTGCATTGTAAGTCTGGGGCACACTGTACCCTTTGCACAGCGCCCTCACAGGTCGGGAGGGAGATTTGTAACTCGGTTCATTCTTTTTCTGTCACAGGGTATTTTCAGAGTTCCTGTTTTGCACACATTTACCAAACAGCATAATTACATAATATAAGAACATAATTAAAGTATATCTAACTTAGTGTGTATTACACCATTTTGTACCATTTATATGAAAGACACATACATTATATACATTGACTGATGGCTCCTTGCATGTATTTTAGTCATGCACTTTTAGTTCATATCCCAGTCTTTCTATTTCAGAAGGAACCTTCCAGAGACATTGAAAGCAGGCAAGTCATAGGAAGACCATAGGCAGACGATCAGACTATGATACAAATTTAATTTGGACGTGCAGGACGGACAGTTTTACACCAATTGCTATATGGAAAAAATATGTTTACCATAATCTTTAAAATGTTAGAATATTTACTTGGTTTCATTAGCTGTATGTACTTTAACTGAGCAAAACAGAAGTCGAAATACAAAAATCTAATTAGATGTATTCTTTTGAAAATGATAAATATATATACAGTGCCTTGCGAAAGTATTTGGCCCCCTTGAACTTTGCAACCTTTTGCCACATTTCAGGCTTCAAACATAAAGATATGAAACTGTAATTTTTTGTGAAGAATCAACAACAAGTGGGACACAATCATGAAGTGGAACAAAATTTATTGGATATTTCAAACTTTTTTAACAAATAAAAAACTGAAAAATTGGGCGTGCAAAATTATTCAGCCCCCTTAAGTTAATACTTTGTAGCGCCACCTTTTGCTGCGATTACAGCTGTAAGTCGCTTGGGGTATGTCTCTATCAGTTTTGCACACCGAGAGACTGAAATTTTTGCCATTCCTCCTTGCAAAACAGCTCGAGCTCAGTGAGGTTGGATGGAGAGCATTTGTGAACAGCAGTTTTCAGTTCTTTCCACAGATTCTCGATTGGATTCAGGTCTGGACTTTGACTTGGCCATTCTAACACCTGGATATGTTTATTTGTGAACCATTCCATTGTAGATTTTGCTTTATGTTTTGGATCATTGTCTTGTTGGAAGACAAATCTCCGTCCCAGTCTCAGGTCTTTTGCAGTCTCCATCAGGTTTTCTTCCAGAATGGTCCTGTATTTGGCTCCATCCATCTTCCCATCAATTTTAACCATCTTCCCTGTCCCTGCTGAAGAAAAGCAGGCCCAAACCATGATGCTGCCACCACCATGTTTGACAGTGGGGATGGTGTGTTCAGGGTGATGAGCTGTGTTGCTTTTACGCCAAACATAACGTTTTGCATTGTTGCCAAAAAGTTCGATTTTGGTTTCATCTGACCAGAGCACCTTCTTCCACATGTTTGGTGTGTCTCCCAGGTGGCTTGTGGCAAACTGTAAACAACACTTTTTATGGATATCTTTAAGAAATGGCTTTCTTCTTGCCACTCTTCCATAAAGGCCAGATTTGTGCAGTATACGACTGATTGTTGTCCTATGGACAGAGTCTCCCACCTCAGCTGTAGATCTCTGCAGTTCATCCAGAGTGATCATGGGCCTCTTGGCTGCATCTCTGATCAGTCTTCTCATTGTATGAGCTGAAAGTTTAGAGGGACGGCCAGGTCTTGGTAGATTTGCAGTGGTCTGATACTCCTTCCATTTCAATATTATCGCTTGCACAGTGCTCCTTGGGATGTTTAAAGCTTGGGAAATCTTTTTGTATCCAAATCCGGCTTTAAACTTCTCCACAACAGTATCTCGGACCTGCCTGGTGTGTTCCTTGTTCTTCATGATGCTCTCTGCGCTTTAAACGGACCTCTGAGACTATCACAGTGCAGGTGCATTTATACGGAGACTTGATTACACACAGGTGGATTCTATTTATCATCATTAGTCATTTAGGTCAACATTGGATCATTCAGAGATCCTCACTGAACTTCTGGAGAGAGTTTGCTGCACTGAAAGTAAAGGGGCTGAATAATTTTGCACGCCCAATTTTTCAGTTTTTTATTTGTTAAAAAAGTTTGAAATATCCAATAAATTTCGTTCCACTTCATGATTGTGTCCCACTTGTTGTTGATTCTTCACAAAAAATTACAGTTTCATATCTTTATGTTTGAAGCCTGAAATGTGGCAAAAGGTCGCAAAGTTCAAGGGGGCCGAATACTTTCGCAAGGCACTGTATATACACTACCGGTCAAAAGTTTTAGAACACCTCCATTTTTCCAGTTTTTATTGAAATTTACACAGTTTAATGTCTCAATGTACTCTGAAATTAAAGCATAGAACAAATAAACAATTGGAGATAAAAAGAAATCATGGAATCATTTTGTTTAACAAAATTTAATCTAAATTTTTGACTCATCAAAGCAGTCACCTTTTGCAGATATAACAGCCGAACACACTCGTGGCATTCTTTCTACAATGGAAATCAAATATTGTTCGGAAAGTTCTTCCCAACACTGTTGCAGAAGTTCCCACAAATGTGTTGCACTTGTAGGTTGCTTTGCTTTCACCCTTCTGTCCAGTTCATCCCAAACCAGCTCGATGGGGTTTAAGTCTGGAGACTGTGCTGGCCATTCCATGATTTGAAGCCTATCGTCTTGTTCTTTTCTTCTGAGGTAGTTCTGACATAGCCTGGAGGTATGTTTTGGGTCATTATCTTGCTGTAGGATGAACCCCTGACCAACTAGGCGTATACCAGAGGGTATTGCATGGTGCTGCAAAATGCTGTGGTAGCAGTTTTGGTTCAGGGTGCCACTCACTCTGTGCAAGTCGCCGACTCTGGATCCAGCAAAAGAGCCCCAGACCATCACGCTTCCTCCTCCATGTTTGACAGTTGGTGTCACACACCGAGGAACCATCCTTTCGCCTACTCGACGGCGTACAAAAACCCTGCGTGATGAACCGAAGATTTCAAATTTTGATTAATCGGTCCATAAGACCTTCTTCCAGTCTTCAGTAGTCCACTGGCGGTGCTTCATGGCCCAGGCAAGCCTCTTTTTCTTATTTTTGCCATCTTAGCAATGGCTTTCTTACTGCCACTCGACCTGTAAAACCTGCAGCTCGAAGTCTTCTCTTCACAGTTGAAACTGAGACTTGCTTACTTCGACCAGTGTTAAGCTGTGCTTGAAGCTGTTGTCCTGTGAGCCGCCTATCACGCAAGCTGTTGACTCTCAGAAACCTTGTCTTCTGATTCTGTTGTGGCTTTGGGTCTGCCAGACCTCTTCCTGTCAGAGTTTCCTCCAGTTTCCAAGTGCCTTTTGATGGTGTAGGAAACTGTACTCACAGACACCTTGGCTTTCTTTGCAATTTCTCTAAAGGAAAGACCTACACTTTTAAGGGTTATAATGGTCTGTCTGTCTTCCTTTGTTAATTGCCTTTTTCTCGCCATTATGAGAGCAATATACTACTTCCTGCACTACAATACTGTCCAAATAATGCTTAAGAGGGTGTAGTAACACAGTCTGTTCCAACACTGCTTTTATACAGACAGAGGGTTTGTAAGTAATCAACAAAAGTTGGGACACCTGTAGGAATTGTTAGCATCAACTTTCAAGGCTTAATTTACTTCCATTGCTGCAGAACAGCTGTAAGTTGTTAACCCATTACTTGTTCCCTGAAAAAGGTATTTTTGTATAACTCTGAAATGTACATTATTTTTCAGTTTTTGGTAACCTAAACTTTTTTTTTAACCTCTGGCAGCTTACCTTTGTACCATTTCAGGTTATTCACTGGACTTGAACTGCTTAAATTTCAATAAAAACTGGAAAAATGGGGGTGTTCTAAAATTTTTGACCGGTAGTGTATATATATATATATATATATATATATATATATATATATATATATATATATATATTAGCTCAAAGAGCCAGCTGCCCAACATTTCGATATGTTGTACATATCTTTCTCAAGGGAGCCTGTGTTTGAATCAAAACATTGGAGGTATTTATAGGTTTTTGACGGCATGACAACTATTTGTTATTGTTTACGTTCAAATCCATGATTTATTCTTACATGATGTAATGGTGTTCTATATATTGTGACATCATTTTTACTTCTATCTTTGAATCTGTATTAATTCTAATTAACACTACTTTACCACCAATTCGAGCATATATGGATGACATGACAACCATGACTACAACAGTAGCCTGCACTAATCGATTATTGGGCAAATTAACCAATAACATTGAATGGGCACGAATGCAATTCAAGCCCACTGAATCAAGGAGCATCTCTATAATTAAAGGCAAAGTAGTAGATAAAACATTCTTCATTAATGGTGAGGCAATACCAACAGTGTCTGAGAAGCCAGTGAAGAGTCTTGGGAGATGGTACGACGGGGATCTAAAGGACACAGTTCGTGTGGGAGAAGTTAGACAACAAGCAGTGGAATGGTTGAAGAGCATAGACAGCTGCGCTCTACCAGGTAAACTAAAACTCTGGTGCTTTCAGTTTGGTCTACTGCCGAGGTTGCTGTGGCCACTGACTGTGTACGAGGTTTCTTTGACAACAGTAGAGAAGCTGGAAGCTTTAATCAGTTCATACATCAGGAAATGGTTGGAGTTCCACGCTGCCTCAGCAGAGTGGGACTTTATGGTAAAGGAATACTGCAGCTACCAGTCTCTGCTCTAACCGAGGAGTTTAAGTGCGCCAAGGTCAGACTGGAAATGACATTAGTAGAGTCACGCGATAAATGCGTAAGGGAGGCAGCACCTGTGTTGAAAACTGGAAGAAAGTGGGCGGCAAAGAAAGCTGTGGAAGATGCAAAGGCTGCCCTTCGAATTGGTGATATCATGGGGCAAGTTCAGCATGGAAGAGGGGGTCTTGGTTTCAGTTCAACTCCTCCTACATGGCACAAGGCGGCCCCAGCTCAAAGGAGGAAGCTGGTAGTCAACGAGGTGCAAAAGCAGGAGGAGAGGATGAGGTGTATAAAGGCCATTTCCCAGGCCAAACAGGGAGAATGGATGAGATGGGAGAGTGTGGAACAACGCAAGATTGGCTGGAAAGACCTATGGTCAATGGAACAGAGCAGGATCAGTTTCCTCATCAGGTCAACATATGATGTTCTCCCATCACCACAGAACCTAAACCTCTGGGTAGGAGAGGATCCCTCATGTCCTTTGTGTTCATCACCTGCAACATTAAGGCACATTTTGACAGGATGTAAGGTGGCTCTTAGCCAAGGACGGTTTACTTGGCGCCATGACCAGGTGCTGCGATGTTTGGCCTTAGCATTGGAAGACAAGCGTAACATGACCAATAAGTTGCCACCTGTTCCATCAAAACATTACACACAAAAGACAACATCTCCGCCCAGGAGAGCAACCACCAAGAAAAGGTGTTAAAACCAATCCTCGCCCAGGACAACTGGAAGCTGCTAAAGACTGGAATATGCTGGCAGATGTTGGTCAACGGCTTATTTTTCCACCTGAGATTGCCACCACTAACCTTCGACCAGATATTGTCTTGTGGTCTGGATCAGCACGCCTTGTTCACCTGGTAGAGTTAACAGTGCCATGGGAGGATGCTGTAGATGAGGCGTATGAGAGGAAGAAACTGCGGTATGCTCAACTAGCCACTGAAGCGGAACAGCGAGGATGGAGAGTTCGGGTTTACCCAGTGGAAGTGGGTTGTCGAGGATTTGTGGCACACTCTACAACCGGTTTCTCAGAGACGTCGGATTCAGTGGCCAAGAGTTGCGTCGCACAGTGAAGAACTTATCTGAAGCAGCAGAGAGGAGCAGCAACTGGCTGTGGTTGAGACGGAAAGATTCTGGCTGGGGACAGATAAGTAAGCTGGGCTGAGTTGAGTGGGGGACGGAGGGGGGTGATGCTGGGACGCCAGAATCACCGTCGAGCCCTCTTGAGGTGTCGTGGGCTAGTCGACGAAACACTGAGGATGGAAGGTGCCCACTTGAAAACCCCAGAGATGTACCCTACTTAGCTCAATCCAGACGGTTGTCATGCTGATGCGCTGGGGAGGCCGCACTTTGGTTGATCCCCGGAGCCAGCATCGCAGCCGTTGTGTGTGCTGATGCGCCAGGGAGGCAAAATAAGCTGATCCCTGGAGCCAGCATTACACTTCAGCCATTAACACCAGACAGAAGGATATCTACATCATCATATGGAAGGAAACGTAAATGGATGGAGACACATATGGATCACATTAGTTTACTGTAAAGCTACGTCTTAGTTGGTGCTTATCTTGGCGAGAGCCGAGTTCAAATCAGCATGAAGTTTTAACATCTACTCTCGTGTAATGGAAATCAACTTTATATAACCTTTTATTTTTATTATCATATATATTACATTTACTAACATTCTTGCCAATTTCTATTGATAAAATATTTAGGAAACCATCTTATTGCTGGTAAAGTTACAGTACTTTGGAAAACAAAATCCCACAACAAAATAATGATTGTAAATAAGTCTTTACAATCTCATCTCTTCTTTAAGCTGTTAATCATGTATATATGTATTTATTTATGATCTATTTTGATGTGAAAATCTATTAAAAAACCAATTCCAAGTCTTTAAATGTAGTGTTTTAGTAACGTTACTGTCGCAACCATGCTTGTACACATTAAAGCACATTGAGCCAGGCCTTGCATTTATATTCACCTTTAACTGTAGGGGCGCATATACTCTGACAAAGGTGCATGGGCTTATATACGAAACAAATGAGCAATTGCATTCTCTCAGAAAACAGTGTGTTCTCTAGTACAAGCCCATGTGCCTATCCAGATACCTTTGGCTAACCTCTTCATCAATCCAGCCAAGTACTATATCTGCTTTCAGCAAACTGAATCAATGAAAGTTATAAATCAGATTTCTTGGGATTGCTAGAGAGTCAGAGTAAGCCATTCTCTCTAATTACATTCTTACTGCGTGAATATGCCAGTACTAGATTTACAACATATTACTTGCTGTACATCTCACTTAAAAACACAAACTGTTTCAAGCTTGTGCATTAATTCTAATAGCAGTTCTGTCTTGTACTAGCACAATTAATCCTGACTGGTCTGCCAGTAAACCCAGAATTTTTTATTTATTTTTTAAACAAGGCCACTTACTACTATTATTATTATTATTATTATTATTATTATTATTATTATTATTTATTTATTTTTTTAAATACTCAAGCTGATTTGTAATTTAATGAGCAAGGCAACTCACAAGTTAAGTGTTACCTCCAAAAAGATTACCATTTACTACCCATGCAAAATGACTAGATGATGTTTTATTTTTTCAGCTCTGCAAAGTGATTTTATCGATTTTTGAAGAGGTTGATTTCTCTCGTGATACCAGGATTTTTAAAAGTAATCGAAACAAGCAGACATCTCTTTAATAAAATCCTTAACTATGCCCATTTTTAGTTCGGTATAGGGTGTATGGTGAAACTTATGTCGAAACTGTGGTTAAATAGTATGCAATTTTAATACAAATTACAGTTAGAAACTCCTGCACAATATTCATAAATACTGAGTGCTAATTAGGGAGTGGTCACATGTATAAAAAGAGCCAGAAATGCTTTGTTTGTGGGAGGAGTTTGGGGTGTGTTTGTGCTGTGAGTTGTGAAGTGGTTTGTTTTGGGTAGTGAAGGCGAATGTCCAGCCTATTAGTCTTTTCTTAAACCTTTTATTTTGGCCCTTGTGCCCGGTAACATCTTGGGCCACAGCACTGTCCCACCTGTAACGGCAGGAATTAGAGACTCAAAGACAGAAGCTGCAGTTCAAGCAATACATGTACATTTATTACACAAACACAAACCAAGGGCCAAAATAAAAGGTTTAACAAAAGACTAACCAGTAGGTTATGAAACGGCATGGCTGTGTTTGCCCTATAGTTTAGCACATTAAGCTGACTTGCTGGTGGGGTTAGAATGGCATCAGATCCAGAATCTCTGTCACAGGGAATATTTTTTGGAAGGTGCTGTGCATGCTCTTGACATTAATTGACCCACTTTTTCTTTTTACTTTTACTCCAGAAAAAGTCTGGTGGTGAGACTGACCCAATAACATTTAAATATCATACTGTAACTCAGGATAAACTTACAGTATACAGCTTTCTTTTGTTAAGACATAACATTATGTGGAACTGTCATGCATTCTTCAATAACTCCCCTTGAAAAAGGCAGAACACTAAAAGAAGGAAACACACAAGTTCTTATTCAGTTCACTGACGTCAGGAGGTGATAAAGCCTGAAATATAATTAAAGACCAAAACCTTTCATCCATTTGAGCTTCATTTCTATTCATTTCACCAGTCCTGAATCCGAGATGACAAGCATTAGCATGCTGTTTCATCAGTTTGCGTCTAAACTTATTGTCAGCTTGCCTTTTCAAACACTGCTTTCTTGGATATAACTCTTATTATATCCTTTATTGTTTTGCTGTTGATCTTTTTGTTATCTCTTTATCCTTCTACAACATTGTTAGTTCACTTCTGGTACAGAACGTATTAGGAATCCACACTCATGGTCTTATTTTTTAATACTTTTGTGGCAGGGCTGAGGCCTGCCCCTGTAAATAGTATGTTTTGCTTTGGGTTTCTAAATAAAATATGGTTTTGGGTTGGTTTGTAAATAACAATGTGTTTGTTTAAGCTGCCTGGAAGCCTGGGTATAAAACCATGTATCAGGTTTAGCAACAGTTTGTCTCCGCACTTTCAGGTAACCGATCCTCCCAGCTCCGTCTCCCAAGCACAACCAACTCACTAATCAACACAGTTCCCTTTTATGCTCCAAGCCACGCCCCATCAATCCTCCATGACCAATTGCTAGTCAGTTGTATTCATGGAAAAACAATGGTTTTGACAGATGGGGCAGCAGTGTGGAGTAGTGGTTAGGGCTCTGGACTCTTGACCAGAGGGTCGTGGGTTCAATCCCAGGTGGGGACACTGCTGCTGTAACCCTTGAGCAAGGTACTTTACCTAGATTGCTCCAGTAAAAACCCAACTTTATAAATGGGTAATTGTATGTAAAATAATGTGATAACTTGTAACAAATGTAAGTTGTCCTGGATAAGGGTGTCTGCTAATAAATAATAATGTGCAACTCAAAACACCTGTGTGACTGTCCTTCTCAAGATGGCCACCGCAAGCCGACTCTATACTTAAGGTATGTTCCATCTTGGTGCTTGACCCACGAGATGATAGGCCAGGTTTTTACCCCACCTTCTTACCTTCACCCTGCCACATAAGAAATAAAAAAGCAAATGAACCAATAGTTCATCACTTTACAAAAAAATATACATAAGATGAATGACTGACAATTTGTAGATTAGAATAAATAGTTAGATAATGTACAATACAGAAGAATAAAGGAAAATGAATGGATAAATAGACTCAATACCATGATGCCTGAAGGTTTAAATATAAAGGAATAGTAGATTATTACATCATTATCTGAAGTAAATTACATCAAAAACCCATAAATAGATTTAAACAGAAATAAGCGAGTCTAGTTACCATGGCATCAAACGCCTAGTACCTTCACTGTTTGTTTCCAAACACATTCCCTTGACAAATGTGTTAAACATATGCTGTGTACTTTACATCTGCTCTTACAGGTTTAATCTACTTTACTGTGGACCAAAATGTCAGATAAATTACTACCGGTGCTTCTGGAATAATTTTTTACATTTCTTCTGAAATGTTGGGTAATAATTTAGAATATGTAATTAATTATTAATGGTATTCTTTCAACCTTCTTTTCTCTTGTATTATTCTCAAGCAGTTCATTTCTATTGAATTTGTCAACTCTTTAATTCTCTCAATATATCTCTCTTTATATCCTCTTTTTTTTCTGTTTTGTAGTCATTTCATCAGAACAGCTTATTTTTATCCTTATACCTAGTACTTTAGGAAAGGCTCTTTCAGTATGGATAGGATGTGCAGATGACATGTATAGGTACTGATGCATATTAGTAGGTTTTGAGTAAAGATCTGTTTTAATAAATCTCTGAACAGGCTTAACCAAGGTATTTAAGAATTCAATTTCAGATTTTGTCCATTGAAATGTTAGGGTGGATATTATTTGCTAATGATTACATTGTTATTTGAATTATGAAACTGGAAAAGAGGTTCTTCTCATGTGTCCACATTCCAAATATGTAATTGTGACAGAAATACAATGAGTTTTGGTTGTAAATCTCCTTCCCGACCTGTGAGGGCGCTAGGCAGCGAGAACAGAGTTCTTTGGACGGTCTGGCCTGACAGTTCTTTCCCCGGCCGGGAAGTCGGTTAGTCTGGAAGAAGGCGAGACTCCATTGCAGGAACATATTGACCCGGAAGGGAAACGACGTAGCAGCTGCAGATAGTAAAGATAGCTGCACTCATTTACCAAGGGGTCATGCGTGATAGCACAAAAAGGGGACGGAGAATCGCAATCCACTCCTTTGCTTTGGTTACGGAAACATAACCCAGAAGGACCGTGCAGCATTTTATAAAATATTGTGAGTGTTTGTTTGTCTTGCCTATAATTGTTACTTGTGTTTTATAGACAACTAACACATTCCGGAGCTGTCGCTAAGGGCCAGCATAAAACCCGGAAGAGCACTGCACTATTGTCACCCACCACGAGCACTACAGCAGTCAACAGACTGGTGACTGTGTATGTATATTGTGGGAGGGATACCTGTGTTTATTGTTTGGGACTGCAACCCGTTATTATTTTACCCTGTGCATTACACATTGCTGTGTATTGCCGGGGATCATTGTTTTGGTCACCAGACCTGGAGTATAAAAATAAAATACCCCTTTTCCATGCCGGATTACAATCTCTGTCTGTGTTATTCCTGCACTGCATCACCTCTGCACCTGTTCACAATCAGCCACTTTGCCAGTCATCCATATATGTATTCTAAAGGTTTCTTGGCTAGTTTACTAAATAACATTTCTTCCCATTTACCCATATATGTGCTTGCCTAATTGTGAGCTATCGCTTTGCCATCGTTCTGCTTGTAACTTTTATTACCCAACAGTTTTCTAAAACTATCTTGATCATATTTAATACTTCTTCTGTATAATGTCCTTATCCTTTCTGTATCCAGTGCTTCTTTATATGCTTCTAAAGTTTCATTCCAAGGAACACTGGGGTACAGGGATTTTACATCCATCCATCCAGCAAGAGAGAGAGAGAGAGAGAGAGAGAGAGAGAGAGACCATGACCACAGCCCTGGCCATCGAAACAGGTCACCATAAAAACAGCTGGCTGGCCAGACAGAACAGGCTGTGCAGTCACTGTAAGCTGGGAGAAGTCGAAAAAGATGGTGCACTTCCTGATGTCCTGCTGCAAATACTGCCAAATAAGGGACATACCTCCCTAAATTCTCAAGTCAGTTGACACAGTTTTCACACCTGCCTGACCCTGAGAAACTGCGGATCCTGCTGGGAGAGGAGGCTCTGACAACAGAGCCAGCAGCCCAGTACCTGCCTGCCTGTTGCAGCCTGAGAGACAGTGTAGACACTCAATAGAAGTAAACTGTTTATTGTTAAATTAGACAGGGGGGGAGGGGGGTGTTTATATGTAAGGGATAACATGTAATGTTGTGTTGCATTAACATATGTCTGTGGTTGGGTACCAACAAATGTTAATGCAACACAACCCACAGAAAAAACTAATTCTTTTTTTTAATTTAAAATATGTTAATATATAGACTTCCACTTTTGAGAAAAGATCGCCAGGTGCATCTTTGGGCCAACCTAATGGTATGTCTGTCTCTCTTTATTTCACCTTAATTTTAGCCAGTGATGGGGACTATCAGTGATGTTCCCATGCTCTTCTGTGTTTTATTTATTTTATTTCGTCTCCACAAAAGGAGCAAAAGGAGACAGTCTTTTCTTTTCATGACTAGCTACATTTTTTTGTACTCGTGCTGTATTCGTGTAGTTCGCTTCGCTCCCGATGTGCTTACTGTATTTTGTGAAAACCGAAGATTTTAATTGCTGAACGATAATGTTTTTCAGATGTGTCTGTGAGCTGCTGTTGAATCGCCAAGTTTAAACAAAACAAACAAAAAGGGGGGGGGGAGACTGTTAAAATTGGTCAGATTTTGTTCAGAATCTGTGCAGAGTGATCTCCGCGAACGCACCCAGATTCTAAATATGCCATTTTGACGTCACTAGTTTGAATATAGTGTGCCTGGTCTGGATATATATATATATATCTTATATCCAGACCAGGCACACTATATTCAAACTAGTGGCGTCAAAATGCCATTTTTAGAATTATACACAAATTACAAAAATAAATAAACATACAAGACACCACATCGCAAACAGTGCCACGGTGTGACAGTGTGAGTTTGGTAGGTGTGTCTATAGCCGATACACCGAGAAGGTGTGTTTTAAAAGTAATATTTTATTAGGAGGTGTGTTTTATAAAAGAGCTACCAGTAGCTACCAGTACAAGCTTTAGTGACTGAATCCGGCGGAAAGCAGTCATTCCAGGAACGCTGAAACTAAAGAACTACAGTACTTTCATTTTGCCGTTGAGGGCTGAGATTTCTACATGTTATTATTATTATTATTTTAAATAATAAATACTTTTTGTTTTGCTTTTCCACGTTCTACTCTCAGGGACCTAGGATGGCTTACGTAGGAACGGAGCTGGACATGATGTTGATGAGGTAAATTCATTTGAACGTTTACTACGGAGACTTGTATTACTCAAGACATTTAATTATTTTTCAGGTCGTACCAATTGCTTTTACAGGTTCTCATTTTGCGTTGCAATGAATATAAATTATGTTAACATCTTTAAACAGTACTGTACAATATAGAGTATAACTAGCGACCGCGAAACTTGAATTAATAGTATTACAGTACATTTACTCTAGCTAGCACATCAGAAGGTTTCGAATTCCAGAGGCAAAGCAAAACACTGGTTGTCTGATTCAGCAGTAGGAATACTAATCGCAAAATAAGTGTCTTTGGGTAAAAACTTGAATTTTCAAATTGAGTATGTTATTTGACATCAATGTGTGTATCCGTTCAATTAATTTGAGCAAACCAGATACTTCTTTCCAATATGTATAACTATAAAAGATTTAAGAGCGCTCCTTTTTTTTTTTAAGAGCTCAAGTACATTAATGACATTAGTGTCCATGTGTTTCATTACTGTGCCTAGAAAAATGCCTAGAACTTTAAACCAGTCAAAAGAGATGTGTTTTCTGTTGCTGAAATCCTAGTTCTACCATAGCATTTAGAAATGAAGTACAGGTGTGCAATATACATTGACTGTGGTTCACTGAGCACTCTGCAGTTTTCTTAAGACTTCTCAGTAAACAGTAATCCTGGCTGATTACTTGGAACAGTCTGCTGCACATTGTACAGTGTACTGATGAGAATTTAAATTCACAGTGCAAAGATGGTTGATATTGTTGTACAAGTGAAGGCTGGATATGCTTTGTGCTAGTGATGTTACCCAAAACAATACATCGTGTGGATGTCATACTAACCACACCTTTGAAAAAATACTGTAGGAGCTTCTAAAACTTAAAATTCACAGTACTGTATTTATGTGAGCTACTGTATGTGTAATACTGTATTTGTCAGAACTATTTATTTTATGTTGCTATCAAGGATGTTTTTTTCCCCCCTTATGAACTCGTTCAAGGTTTACTGCTCTTTAGTAACCTAGTGATTTTTGAAAAGCTATTTCTTTTTATTTTCAATAGTTTGTGTTTTAATAGTTTTTTTTTATGCAAAACTTTTAGGTATTATGTTTTATTTTGGTGAAAAAGTTATTGTAAGAAAACAAAGGCTTTAAATGGAATATATGAAACCCTTGCACACAAAAGGTTTCCTATTTACTACAATCCTAAGAACATGACTACAGGCATCTCATTAGTTAATTCCACTGCCTTCTCTGCTGCAGTACCCCCTCTGGGGTTAAAGGGTTCCACTGCCCTGCCGTGTTCCCTGCTGCAGGCTCACTTTTCTTCTGTGACCAATCCCTTGAAACATGCTTTAAAATGGCACTTTTGCATGTTGAACATGGTGCAGTACCATGGCACCAGTTTCTCATTCAAATGTGGTTTATGTATCGTCACCCACAAATGGGTGAGACGGCTCCCAAGAATTTGGTCCACTTGATCCGAGATGATTAGTGCTAGGATCTATAGAACTGGCCGTGTACAGTATATTGTGAAACAAGGTCAAATCTAACCAGCACAGATAAGATATGAACACGTGATTCAGCACTTTCTAATCAGATTACTAAAAACACAGAAGTTTTATAATTGTCTTCCACATAGTTTATGTCACATGAGGTAAAAGTCAGGGTTTTAATTAAATGGTGTCATGGCAGTAACTTGTGTTTTTAAATATGTTTTTATTTTGTATTTGTTTTAATGGTAGAATCTGCCTTGCAGGAGACTGTACATTGGCTCAGAACTTTGAAAGGAATGATGTTATACATTTTGTAAATGTAATGATAAATGGTGGGATCGACCAAACTGAGACTGGTGTTCATTCAGTTTGCAACAGTAAAAATATTTCCATTTAAAAACATTTTCACATGTTAATAAGAAATAAATAATAATAACAAGGTGTTTATTTGGCAAGTCGGCTGTTTTAATACAGTTGTTCAACATTGCCATAGTTTCCCAATTCATTCTGCACTAAACCTTTAATCCATGTAGGCATTTATCATTAAAACATCATTGCACATTAAAGAATGTCCTATTGACCGCTGTTGCAATAAATATTATATATTATACTACATAAACATAGCACAACTTGCACTGGTGTCGGTGTGTTTGTGTTTTATTGTTTACATGTGCAATAGCTGTGATCTATATATCTACAGTAGATCTGAATCTGCACAGAATACAGAAGGCTCTGAGACGTGATACTGTTTAGTATACCCTATTATTGTGAAACTGTTGGAGGAAACTGATCGTTGCCACATCACCAGTTTGTTAACCTCTTTCTTTCTAGGATCTGACTTCTGTGATTTTAGATATCTTAAAGCTGTAATACATTTTTTGTAATACAGCTGTAGTACTATTTCAATAGAAAATAATATGCTGACATAGACATAAATGTCAGCCTGTATTTACAACATACACAGAGCCGTATTAGTGTTTGGCATAAGTCATTGAGACAGTCACCACAGAATTTATTGACTTATTCATGCATGAGAACACTGAGGCATACATTAGCTGTGACTGTTCAACAATATTTGCTGTGCATCCATTAAATATACTGTGGTTGTGTAGAATAACAGGGCATTAAATAACAGAACCTTTTTTAATTTGTGACCTCAAAATATTATTGTTTGATTTGTTACCTGTATTCAAGTGATGCAACAACGTACTGCTATAACCACCAATTGTGAGCAGTTTTAATTGTAACCATAAAATATGCCATTTTATATTGCCAAGGGTCTCAAGACTTCACAAATCAAATATTTTCAGTTACCGATTAGCCAATATGATAACATTATGTTCGAAGCAGATACAAAAAACAACCCTTAATGAGAAAACACACTTAATTGTATAGTAGCTGCTTCTTTCATAACTTGGTCCACAAAGAAACACGGCAGGAAAATGAACCTGACATGAAACCACCATACACTGCTTTAGCTAAGCCTTCTGCTCATATTTGAATAAAGCATGATGGTGTACATTTGTCTTTGAGGGTCACTTATTTTGTGTAAAAGCTGATTGGTTAACAGCGTAGTACTGAAACGTTCCACTCATAACTTGCCAGTGCTAACTTCCCCGAAGTCGATCAGCCTTAAGAATAGCAGGGAGTTGCGGTGAAGTTCAGCAAAGTACAAAATTGGGTGTGATATGAGAGAATAACAGCCAATCTTTGTGCACGTTTTTCTAAAAAAAAAAACAAAAAAAAACTCCCCCCCCCCCCCCCCCCCCCCCCCCAATCCTACTGATTAAACTAAGACTGGTGTGCAATCAATCCAATTTTTAAACAAGTTTCTGAAAAACTAAAATAGCAAGATGTTCATTTTGCAAAAAAATATCCTCTTGATCCCTGTTGTAAGAAAATCCTACATTGATTTATGTTTATCAGGACATACAAATAACACATACAAACGAATAAGTGCCCTGTGCTGATGTACTGTGCAGCGATACTATGTTCCGATTCCTGATCAACGTCAGTAGCCCAGTGGATAGGTAATTGACCTCCAGTCTTTGAGGTATAACGAGCAAATCCTGATCTCAGATATTTTTCTTTTTAAAAGTATTAGTCATACAATATTGTTCTAGATGAACTTTGCTCCAAGGCATCTAGGTTACTGTATGTAGATGACACATCATAAATCCCACACGTTGGCAAAGAACTTATCTTGCATCTAAAGTTCCACAGAAATCAACATTTTACATGAACGATACCTGTCCAAACACGTGTTTGTTGAATAAATTCGTTAAAAAATAATTTCTACTTGCTGCCTTTTTGTACAGGACTTGCAATGACAGTTCTTCATTAAGGTTTGTGTTACAGAACACCCCGATGTCTTCCTGCAATACATGCTATACACTGCTGCTTTAAACCATCAACTTTGCCCCCTTTGACTTTATCAGCACAGAAGATGACCCACTTTTGGGAAAACAATTGTCCTTCAGTTGGAATCTGTTGTTGCTCAAATATTTTTGTTTTTGTTTGGCATGTTGTGCAGGCAGGCATTTGGCTAAGCCTACATATGTTTTATATAGCATTAATTGTCTAAATACTAATGTATTGCAAGCTTTCTGCTTATGTCTTATCAACTAACCCACCCATAAACCATCACTTTCAATTTGCCTGTACATTCATATATATAGCTAGTATGACATTTGCCTGGCAGTATTGATGTGTGCTGCAAGGGACAATGATGAGTTAATTCACAACCTGCTTCCCTGATGCAGATGAGCAGCTGTGTAAAACTGCTGCACTAAGTCCTTGTCATAAAAACAAAGAAAACACTTTCCAAGTAAAAAAAAAAAGTTTCTTATCTGATGCCAAGAGTGCTTGAGTTTTAATTATAGATGTTATTATTATTTCTTTCTCAGCAGACACCCTTACCCAGGGCGACTTACAGTTGTATACAAAATAATACATATCTGGAATTATAGTACAATTAAGAGCAAGATACAAAATACAATGACTTCAGTCCTAATAAGAGCAAATGTTACTGTTCGAAGCAGATACAAAAAAACAACCCTTAATGAGAAAACACACTTAATTGTATAGTAGCTCCTTCTTTCATAACTTGGTCCACAAAGAAACACGGCAGGAAAATGAACCTGACATGAAACCACCATACACCATATACTGTATGTGTATGTATGTGTATGTGTGTGTGTGTGTGTGTGTGTGTGTGTGTATATATATATATATATATATATAATATATAATATATATATATATATATATATATATATATATATATATATATATATATATAATATATATATATATACTTCAGAATTATTACTGTTCCATCAAGGCGCTCTTCATTGCTTTTGTATTTTAATGAATATGCAGCAAGGCTCTGGTCTGCTTTCCCCACAGCGTTCTTGTGTTTTGTTTTGTCAGTCTCAGTTTGTTATTTCCAGATGACAAACGTATCGCTATTTGGGAATGGATATAGGCAAGGAACAGCTGTATGTCTTGAAGCTAGAGCACTGCAGTATTCATTAAATATTTACATTTTACATTTAACTATACTTTGTTTTTACAGTTAATTATTTATAATATATGAGAATCACTGGTTGGAAATTCTGGCCTGTGATTGGTTAAAACCTCATAATAGGAGCAAAAATATATTTAACTATTGAAAATGTCTGAACACTGGTTCTATGACTTAACAGAAAATGAATTACAAAAGAAAGATGCTCCAAACACTAAAATAGTGATAAAACGTCACTGTCACTATTTTTTGACTTTCTGAAATTCAAATAACTTCAACTCGATGAAAAACAAATATGACGGGCGGGATGTAAACTGTATTATGCAGCAGTCAGCAAACCAGACGGAGAGCTGTACGCCAAAAAAAACTTTGATAACTATGCGGTATGAACTTCAAAACATTTTGTGTTATTTGTGTTTGTTTATTTACATATGCTGTATCAGCTATATTTTAAACAAAATATATGGTCGTATTTACTGTCCAACCTTGCCTCACTTATTTTCTTGACTGATTCAATATTAGTGTACTGCAGACTCAGCCATAGTGGAAAATTAAATGCCCTGCGGCCTGTGGACATTATAGCCCTCTGTCGGTAACAATAGTCTTCCCTCGTGTCAATAATTTTCCGCTATAGCCTTCCTCTCCAGTCCATATTTACTATATTTAATAAACTACTCATTTTGAAGTAGGAGTAGTGAATTGAATCCCAATTTATAAAAACTGTTTTCTCTTGCTGTCAATTATTTACTGATTTAAAAAGAAAAAAAAAAACTGGAACAAAGTACAATAACCTTTAGTTTAAGGACATGTTGTAGATGCTCCTATTATTCTCAGAAAGTGGTGTTATTCTAATACCTGGAGCTCGCTGTGTACACTAATTTAACTAGACAGTGTTGTTCTGGGTCAGGAGAGGTGCACCCAATTCTGAGCATTGAGTCATTTTGGAAGATATTGACCCATTAACAAAGCACTGTTACACTTGATGGTGTTTAGCGCTTCAGTGACTTTAAGACAGGTTTCCACAGACACTTATTAAAGAGCACAGTTAAGTTACAAGTAATTCCCTGGCTACAAGAGGAGAGGCCTTTGGCAGCCTTGGCGTGTTTGCAAAAGCTCTGGATACCTTGGTTTGGCTGTGCCTCGGATAATTCCTGTAGCGAAAGGACTTGACGTGGCAACTGTCGGCAGCATCACATCAAGCAAGGGGACAGATTAAGGTTACATAGGGCAGCAGTGTGGAGTAGTGGTTAGGGCTCTGGACTCTTGACCAGAGGGTCGTGGGTTCAATCCCAGGTGGGGACACTGCTGCTGTACCCTTGAGCAAGGTACTTTATCTAGATTGCTCCAGTAAAAACCCAAATGTATGAATGGGAAATTGTGTAAAAAATATAAATAAATAATGTGATATCTGTATAATGTGAAATAATGTATAATGTGATATCTTGTAACAATTGTAAGTCTGCTAAGAAGTAAATAATAATAATAATAATAATAATAATAATAATAATAATAATAATAATACATAGGAATCATCCACCAGATAAAGCAGAAGAGAGACTCAACCAGAGTTCTGTGTACTGACTTCTACTTTTAAAAATTATGTATATTAGTTTAAGTTTTACATTTCTTATCCTAACAAATTAGCCATATATATTAGTTGTTTGGAAACTAGGCCAATACCATATTCAAATGTAATTTTACTGAATACCCTGGTCAAAGAACAGTTTATATCACATTTGGTTTGTTTTGAGATAATCCAGCTCACTTTAACCAAGGCAAAAAATGTATTGTGTTTTTGAGTAGGAATGAATCAGTAGAAAAAAAAAAACTTCTGTGAGTCACCACAGGACATGGGCCGCCTTCTATCACTTCTTTTTTTTTTTTATGGTTGACTTTCTAAATATTTGAATTAAATGTGTGAGGGTCCCCAGTGGCTCGTGTAGTAAAGGGGACCAAAGTGACTTCGAATAACTCCCTGCTGATAAGCACAGTACATTTCGAGTGTAACTATTTTTTTACTATTGTTCTGCTGAAAGTTAATATTTGGAGCCATGGGCATACTGTCAGAATGGGATGTCTGCAACAGTACACAGTCACTGAATGCTTCTGTATTCTTTGCAATGGACCCTTCTCCTCAAATTGACAACCTGCTTGCTATACCCTTTTAGTTGTGTGCTAAACAGGTTATAACCTGTTAACATTTTAAAAATCAACCAAAAAAACAGTTGAAGCAGCATTTTTGTTACTGTATTCAAGGCTATTTGCTAATTTTAAGATGAAAATAAGACACCTGTTGCATTGCAGTTTGGGTAATTCCAGGTTTTGCTATGCACTTAATTAGTCCCATAAATATTCTGCAAATAACTTGGCACAGTCAGAATGTGAACCTGTGTTCCCCTACTGACACCATTTTTGCAGCATGTAATGCAGCATTTGCATTATAGCCCCTGCCTTGAACACTCGTGGCTGGTTTCACAGAACCTGTTTAGCACTAGTCCTGGACTAATTTACTGAAGATAACACTAGGTAATCCAAAATATGTTAAATGCTATTTTAAAATAGTGCTGTATAATGTGATAAAAAAAAAGAAAGTAACTTCGTATTTATGGATTAAGTAACAAGACGGGAGAGACACTGAACATTGTATTTGATGTAATTTAAAAAGTGAGTATCAGTGTTTCTTAAACTGCACAGACTCCATTTCTTTAATAAATGTTAGGTTTATTTTAATATATGCAGGGAATCATTCTCGGATCCAAAGAAAGATTAATTCTCAGGCCCAAGAAAGGATTCAAAGAAAGATTCAATGAAGAAAAGGCATCTTACATTTTTATAGCAAAAGCCTGTTTGGGTTTCCCCTCCCCAGTCCTGGCTGTGGACCAGTCACCCGAAACTACCCCTGGCTGATTTATGGCTGTTTCAGGGTCTGTGTGCCATGTGAGTAGTGTCGAGTGCATAAAAGTGTAAGTATGTGTATGTAGTGTGTAGCTTGTAGTGTGACTAACTCTGAACTCACATTTGACCTTTCTGGCTTTTTGCTAATATAGGCCAGATGTGTTCTGTCTATAAAGTGCTGGGACCCCTTCTGGTCCAAACGCTCTGTTTAGATCTCTTAGAGTGAATTCTTGTTGTCTCTCTTCCCTACTTGGGGTCCTGGCAGTCCAGTAGCACTGCTATTCATTGTCTGCTTAAGCCTTGCATTCTAAAAAATCTCCTTCGAGCCTGGGCACCTTCCAGCCCATAGTACTGTTATTTTATTGCCTGCTTGCATTCAATGCTGGGCAAGTAAACTGTAAACCCCGAGTCTGTGACTCTGGCCCTCATCAATTGTCAGCAGTACGTGCATTTTAACATGAGTATAGCTCTGCCAGTCCACATGAATAGCAAACTGCTATGCAATTCTTGTTCCATGTTTTCTAACAGTATTACTGTAAACTGGGTGTAGGTGGAGATCATAAACAAGTAATAGGACCCCCCACAGCAAATGAGTAATGAAGAACTACCGTTTTTCTATAGGTTGTCTTAATATCAGGGAAATGTTCTAGCATTAGGCCTAGTCCTTCAATGCACCTTGTATTTTACAAAGAAGATTGTGTTGTCTTGCCATCTTTTACAATCAAAATATTCCCCAGTCCCCACTAGATTGCGATAAGAGGTACTTTCCTAATGTCTATAAAGCCCTCTGCACACATCCTGACTCAAGCCGTCCCGACTCATCTCATCTCATCTCAACTGGCCGTACAGAGTCTGGATGAATCGTATTAGTGTGCGTGCACTTAAAACCAAGATTATGCAGATTTCAGTTGGGATGTCTTCAGATTTGAAGATTGAACATGTTGAATCTTTTTCAGACGCAGTTTCGTTCAGATGTGATCAGTCTGTCTGTGTGCGGTGGTTGCCGACCAAGACTGACTGAGACCGATTAGTCAACCAATGGTGAAGCAGGTTTAAGTGACGTAGCTTGTCATGTATCTTGTCATACAATATGGCAGAATGTTGACAGCTTTAGTTGAACAGGTAAAAAATACATTAGTCTTGAATTGCTCAGAGTGTCCCGAATTCAAAAATACCAGATATGTGCACATTTGAATTGTGTTTTTTTAGGCGTTTACTAATCAAAGGTAAGTTATCAATTTACCTTTTTAATATCAATCTACTGGCAGCCTATATTTTCTTACTGCGCTAAACAGAAGTAACCGGTGCGTCGATTTCCAGTAGGTCACAAATCACAAGCCCCCTAGATCCACACGCTGAGAAAAAAACGCCAAAGTCAAATAAAAAATCAACAGGTTGGATTTTATTTACCACAGACTAAAGTGTAGTAGACAAGCTATACAAAAAGTCAAACACTGCCTGAAATGTTTACACGGTGTAAATGGTCAATTAATTAATAGGCTAAGTGCTTCTTTTGGTTGCCTCGCGGCGCTGTCTCTGCCGTCTAATCAGCATACGATGCCATGCATAATATGAGGGTCGCTATGTTGGGCTAAGTTAATACAAAAATGTGTACAGGGCAGTGTTAATTACATTTGCATACATAGTAATCACCAGGATTTAGTTTTGGTCCATCTAATTCAGTCTTAGCAGTGTGTGACACCCAGTCGGGAAAAACTCAATTGTGACGTCAAACCAAAACTGAGCACAACTGATCGTAGAATCTGTGCAAACTCAGATGAGATGAGTCGGGATGGCTTGAGTCGGGCTGTGTGCGGCGGGCTTCATTGTGGAAAGTCAGTTACCCTTTATTGGCAAATAAACAAAATAATATATACAATTATAAGCAAATTGTTATTTTTATTTAATTATATATATAATATAATATAATAAATTTCACCCACTTCACCATGTTCTGGTTTAGAAGACTTGCAGCTGCATTTTAAAGTGCAGTGGTGTGTGTGCCTGTGTGGAAAATGCAGCTGCACAAGATTTTCTGGTTTGGGATCTAGGACAGCCAAATATTTAATGCATTTGTTTTATTCTGACTGTGCAGACAGGGCCTGTTTTTTCTTAAAGGTTATTTCAAGCCCTGCTGTGCAAATGTCCTTCTTTTATTCAGTGGGTGTTGCAACTGACAGCTCTGAAGCAAACTGTTCACATGGTGACTGCTACAGCAGTCTGGGTGTAAAACGGAAGTACTGTGAATTTTGTCTGAAATGTAAGCTTTGGGGTATGTGTATAATATATTTATTTATTTATTTATTTATTTATTTATTTTAATTAGGCTGAAGTATTGTTTACTGCACCTCCATTATCTATTATGGTTACACCCCTGTGTTTGGACTGCAGTGCTATGGATCATGTTCTAGTGGACAACTTTCCATTTACATTGGGATGCCTGGTGTGCAATACATTTTGTACACAGTGATTGCTGGCTCAGATCTTTCTAGAGCTAATTTTCCTTTGCTTGGGGATCCCACCCAGCATTGGCCTTTGGGCTCCTGCAGGCTAGAGCGGAAAACCAGCTGGGGATGGGTCACCGCACAAACAAGATATCTAATCTGCATCATTTTTGCTGTTTTTCAGGAACACTTTGAAGATGCCTATGAAAGTATCCCTACGTAAGTACATTTATGTGATTTTGATTGTTTGGATCCTCTTTTCAGGTTTTTTCAAGAAAGAATAAATGTATCTGGTGCGTTTATTTTCAGGCCATGCATGTTATGCTGTTTTCTGTCAGTTCCTGTGCTGCTAGGAGGAGTTAGAAGTGCAGCATCAAAGAAGCATGCTGAGCATCAAGGGACTTGTACTGCAGGGGTGCTGCCCATGGGCTCTCCAGCAGTGGCTTTGGAGCTGAGCATCAGGCTTCCGTTCCCATGGTGACTTCTAATAAAGTGGAATTAACCTTTCATCTGGCAGGGAGCCGGACACAGTTCCCAAGAATACTCATTGCAATTTGGTTTCATGCACAATTTTTACTGACTTAGTGGTATATTTAAACAGCAGTACATTAAAGGTATTAAGTCTGCCCTAGAGCAAGACATAAATGGTGCACTTGCATGTATAATGCAAGCTCTACAAAGTAGCACCATATTCATTCATAGTTCTTCAAAGAGCAAGTCACGAAGGCTGCTGTGTGTGTGCTTGCTTGAAAACAGCAGATTTTAAACCCAATATACAGTGCCTATAGAAAGTCTACACCCCCTTGAACTTTTTTGACATTTTGTTGTGTCAGTGCTTCAGAGTTTCATGCATTTAAATAAGGATTTTTTTTCCACTTATCTACACACCATACTCCAAACTATTAATGGACAAAAAAAGTTTTTATTGAGAAAGTATATATTAAAAATACAAAAATGAAAGATCATACTTGGATAAGTCTCAATCCCCCTGAGTTAATACTTGGTGGAAGCACCTTTGGCAGCAATTACAGCTGTGAGTCTGTTGGGATAGGTCTCTACCAACTTTGCACACCTAGATTTGGCAATATTTGACCATTCTTCTTTAGAAAACTGCTCAAGCTTTAAGTTCTTTGGGGAGCGTCGATGGACAGCAATCTTCAAGTCATGCCACAAATTTTCAATTGGATTTAGGTTTGGGCTCTGACTGGGCCACTCAAGGACATTTACCTTTTTGTTCCTTAGCCACTACAGTGTAGCTTTGGCTGTGTGCTTTGGGTCGTTGTCAAGCTGAAAGGTAAACTTCCATCCCAGTTTCAGCTTTCTTGCAGAGGGCAGCAGGTTTTCCTCAAGGACTTTTCTGTACATTGCTCCATTCATTTCTCCTTCTATCCTGACCAAGTGCCCCAGTCCCTGCCGATGAGAAACATTCCCGTAACATGATGTTTCCACCACCATGCTTCACAGTAGGGATGGTGTTCTTTGGGTGATGCACTGTGTTGGGTTTGCGCCAAACATAACGCTTTGCATTTAGGCCAAAAAGTTCCATTTTAGTTTCGTCAGACCACAAAAGTGTTTCTTTGCATACTTCAAATGGGATTCAAGGTGGGCGTTCTTGCCACCCTACCATACAGGCCATATTTGTGGAGTGCTTGGGATATTGTTGTCACATGCACACTTTGACCAGTCTTGGCCATAAACTAGGTTGTATGGTAGCCTCTTGGCCTCTTGGTAGCCTCTCTGATCAGTCTCCTCCTTGCTCGGTCATCCAGTTTGGAGGGACGGTCTGATCTAGGCAGGGTCTTGGTGGTGCCATACACCTTCCACTTCTTAATAATCATCTTGACCGTGCTCCAAGGGATATTATTATTATGATTATTATTTATTTCTTAGCAGACACCCTTATCCAGCATTAGTTTTTACATACAATTACCCATTTATACAGTTGTTTTTTTTTTACTGGATCAATCTAGGTAAAGTACCTTGCTCAACGGTACAGCAGCAGTGTCCCCCATCTGGGATTGAATCCACGACTCTCCGGTCAAGAGTCAAGAGTCCAGAGCCCTAACCACTACTCCACACTGCTGCCCTGCAAGGCCTTTGATATTTTTTTCAACAACTTTGTCCCGAAGTTCTTTTGAAAGCGCCTTGGTGCTCATGGTTGAGTCTTTGCTGTCAAATGCACTACCCAGCAGAGGGAACCTACAGGAACTGCTGAATTTATCCTGAAATCATGTGAATCACTACAATTTAACACAGGTGGAGGCCACTTAACTTGGTGTGTGATTTTGAAGGCGAATGGTTACATCTCAGCTAATTTAGGATTGCTATTACAAGGGGGGTGGACACTTTTCCAACCAAGCTATTTCTGTTTTTATTTTTAATTAATTTTCCACACATTTCTAGAGTATTTTTTTTCACTTGGAAGTTGTGGGGTAGGATGTGTAGATAAATGAAAAAAAAACTATTTTAATGCATTTTAATTCCAGGCTATAAGGCAACAAAAGGTGAACATTTTGAAAGGAGGTGTAGACTTTCTATAGGCACTGTATATTTTTGAGTAAACAATCAGCTGCTTTCTAGGTTGTTGAGCTTGATTGGGTTTTATAAAGTTTGGGAACCTGATTGCGTTTTATAAAATCTGGGAACCTGATTGGATTTTATAAAGTCTGGGAACTGTTGCCCAGTTACCATTGCTGACCAAGGCAATTGGAGAATTTAGAGTATTTGTTTATTTATTTAAAAACCCAAGCTCCTTTTTGTACACTTCCAGAAGCAGAAAAGGCTTCTGGGTCCTATGTCAAAAGGTTCTCAAAATGATATCAAGCCTGGCCTGGTTACTCTAGTTTAACACTGCAGATATACAGGATTATAACCTAATCTTTGTTTAAATGCTGTGGTCTACCAGCACTGGATTGTTCATTCAACACTGCCACCATCTAATAGAGATATTGGGCTGGATTTATTAAGGACTTTACAATAAAATAAAATTAGCCCAGTTTTTTGTGAAAGTATAATAAAATATTTATTGCAACAGGGTGAATTTAAGGGATTCCAAAGTGTTGCTTTTTTTAACTTGTAACATAACATTTTTTTTATTTTCCAGAAGTGCTAGTATCGATTTGAATAGTATGTGCACATGCGTTGTCAAATCAAGGAGTCGAAGGCTGAATCTGGTGTAAAAATGACAGGACTCTGCCCAATAACAGCTAGATATGTGTTTTGACTGATTTTTTTTTAAGTGTGCCTAGGCGGGGGCAGCGAAGCAAACTGCTCATGAGTTAGTTACATTGGTTGGGACGGGGGGTTATAGCTTCAAGGTGGCTGACTGTTGTATTTTTTTTTTCTCTCTCCCACATCGTTGAATCATTTTGGGTGGGGTTCAAACTCCTAAAACCAACCCCTTAGCTATGCCACTGACTGAACAGCATGACATTACAGGTGAACTGACACCTAGCATCACTGCTAAATTCTGATAAGAGTCTTCATTTGAGCTGCAGTACTCTAATGAAGTGGCTTACTGTGTAATCCAAGCTATCTGGAAACCACACTACACGTTTTGCCATTTTATAATCCCAAAGAAATTTCAGCACTGTATCTAGCTCATTTTCTTTAAGGCAGTGATAAAGTAGAGCAAGGGGAGTGGAAGAGAGTGAGGGTGGGCGCGCTAGAAGCTGCAGCATTGCTGGCTGAGGAGTCTCTCCATCCCTGCTGTGGAAAGCAAATGCAGCTAATGATACCTGCTGTTTCTTATCTGGCATTTATTTTTAAATTAGCTATGAAGTGCAGCTTGCTGCTGCCATGTGAACTTTTGAGCTAGCTTGTTTTTGCTTTATAAATAATTAATGAGAGCTAGAACAATTTATTTCTCCCTCTCTCTCTCTCTCTCTCTCTCTCTCCTCTCTCTCTCCTCTCTCTCTCCCCCCTCTCTCTCTCTCTCTCTCACACCTTGTGCTCGCTGCCTCTCCCCTCCTTCTTTTCCTCCTCTTGCAACCAAGCTCTACCAACGGCTCCCTCCCATGGGGCAAGGGGAAAAGAAATCTTGTTTAAGGAAAGCAGAGTATCCTCTGTGATTTTTACATTGGACTCTTTCGCCAGCTTTGGAACAGGACAAGCATTGGGACAAGCATTGGACCACTGGTCCTTTAAGAATCTGTTAAGCTGTAAGTAGATCACCCAGTCTTTTTAAGTGGTAAAGAGATATACATGCCTGGTTACTTGTGTTCAAAGTAGAATTTTGGCAAGATTGGGTTTTGAGGGACAGAGTGGGTTTTATTTTTAAATGGAATTGACCTGGGTGGCCAGGGATCTTTCCTATACGTTTATAAGAAGAGGGGTTTTAAAGGCAGGAGGGAGTTGGGTATGACGTGAAGTACTGCAAGATGTGTATTTTATTTATTTTTTGAAGCTATTTTTAGAGCTGGCAGAGTGTGGAGTAGATTAATAATGTAAAGTGAATTGTTCTGCTGCACTCATATGAGGGGCTTCTTCATTGCAGAGTGCTTTGGAGGTGTAGCTTTTGGGAAGTGGAAAGGCTGCCTAAATCCTTCAGCTGCACTGATACTGTCTAAAATGAATCTGGTGATGTCAATGACATTCAGAATCTCGCTTAGAAATAGCTTGAAATAGTGTGTTTGCTGGACTTTTTGGTTTTTTTGTATCTGTATACCAGTGTTAGTACAGTGGGGTGTTTTTTGTTCTCTGTGTATGGTAGATACAGTATGGTAATGTGTTTGTGTTGAGAGACTCAAAGATGAGAGTGTTGTAAAAAATATCCTTAAATTGGAATATAATACTAATTACTGTTGGATGAGCAAATCGGTATAATTGAACTAATCACGTCTGTGTTATTTAGCGCAGATTGTTAACGTTCCAATTCGATCTACACAAAACATTTTACTACTGGATTTGGATTTGAACAGGCCTCACAAAAAATGACTTCTGACCTTTTTCTTGTATTAACCAACAACCTCCAGTAGAGGTCAAAGTCTTAAAATCCTATCACCCGCTGAAATTGTTACATAAAGTATTTAATTATTTTTAGGTCTTAAATAAGATGAGTAGAGCTTTTCTGAGAAGTACACAAAATACTGTAAATATTCACACAGTGTTTGTTTTGAAGACTGGGTTTCTTTATTGAAACATCATGAAACCTGTTAATTGCACTAAAGGTTTCACCACTTAATGCGACTGTGAATGGGAGAGAATTAATCTGAGCTGCAAATCTACCTCCTGACCAGGAAGGGCGCTAAGTGAGGTTGGTGGTACACCTTCACAGGGATGGGCCCGACTCGATGATATGATGGAACCGGAAGTCGGCCATCTTGATGGAATTGTGTAGTTGTAAGACTGCTGAACAGCTCTATTGTGAACAGCTATGTTGTGCACTGTGATTGGAGAGAGCTTGGTGCTGGGCTGATCACAGTTTGGCAGCACAAAGGGGACGCAGCTATGCGAGTACAGCCCCTTATGTTAACATGAAACAAAGCCAGAGCGTTGTTGTTTTGATTTGTGCTTTGGCCGAAGAATACCACGAGAACTGAAGCTATGGAGCCAGCACTACCACCCGGATCATCTGCACTACCACCGCACCACAACAGGATACATTGATGGTAGAGGGGATAGTTTATTTTAAATAAACCGGACAGCTTGTAAATACACCCTGTGTTGTGGACATTGTATCCTTACCTGCCCCACTCACATCCTGACAGTGACATACAACAGTAGGAAAGCAAATGAGGTTTGGATGGAAATCGTTTCTAACCGCCCTTTGCTTATGGCCCATTTTCAAATTTGAACAAATGGTATCGTCCCATTTACCCAATAAGGACCCAGGGGGCTTCCTGCTTCACTTTGATGACAGCACAACTAGAAAACGAGGAATATAGAGATTCACTGATTCACTTTGAAAGAGTCAAACCAGACAGGTGTTGGATAGCTTTACTTTGCTTACCTTCATCCCGGCCACACAAATACACCATTCTCACGAAATAATATGCAATCAACTGACATTCATTGCAGTAAGAAGAAAGCCTGTTGCATAATTAAGTTTTTTATTGATTTTTCAATAAAAAAATAAAATAAAAAAAAACTCCAGTCAAAATACAATAAATCTTAGTACACATAGTCGGTTGTAACAAACTGAAAACTGTGTGAAAGTTTCCCTTTCTTTAAATAACATATTGGCAGGATTAAAAGAGAACAGGATGTTAATGATATTGATGTGTAAAGCTGATCCTTGCCCTTCCTTGAAAGGCATGCAATGTTCTCTAACATAATCTAATTCAACCCTCCTGCCTCCTGAATCTGAGCACAATTAATTACATCAATAACCAATGCAGTTTACAGGGCTAGTATATAATAAACCTTTTAAGATTGTATTTTAAAAGTAGTTCTAACCTGTTTGTTATCTTGCTTTGTTTCTGTATTAATCTCTCCAGGTTGACATTTCTGACGTTACATTTTTCAATATTAATGAGCTTGTTTGAAAAATGAGACCAGGTTTCTAACCAGTGCACTTACTGCAAATCATGTGAACCTCAAAGGGTGTATTTGGAATATTTTACATCAAGAAATTGCTAAAGCCTGAACACCTGACTGTAAAGATGTCCTCTAATTACAATAACATTCACTTAGTCTCTTATCAGCATAGTCCTGCCACAGCACAGTTAGTTCAATGGGACTACTTGGTATTCTCTTCCCATTTACTTCCTCTTAGTTTCTTAAGGGCAGTAATAGTGAGTCTCTAAAGCCTGCTGAGCGATCAGTTGCGCAACCAAATCGCTCTCGAAATTGCGCAACTTAATCGCCTGCAACTGATTTGTCCACACCTGAGCAATTAGTTGCGCAACAAGTTTCCTGCGTTTAGAAGTGTGTGCTGGTGCTGTCATTTCTTTCCTTCAGTCTGTCATTGTCTTTTAGTAAAACAAAAAAAATGGCTTAACTAATTACAGATGAAGAACTGGCTGTCATGGCCGTCTCATCTGTAGTTATTTTAAATGCGATATTAAAAGCAGAAGCGAAGCCACATAAATGCTGGACAAGACCTTGGCTGAGGCGTCGTCAGAAACATGGAGCATATAGTTGACATCTTTTAAAATAGTTGACATATTTTAAATGTGCCGCCTCTTTACCACAGGAAAGTAAACAGTCAGGCGATTGTAACAGTATATTTGCTTTAAGGAAAGCTCCCTTGCTTGCCTGTATATAACAAATTTAGTTGTTTTGAGACCTATTATATTTAATTCTTGTGTGTCTTTGTGACGATGGCATGTTTTTGAAGGTGATTAACATTTAGAATATTCTGTCAGACTAGTCTGATGCAGGTTCTGGCTACAATGGTTTTTGCTACCTTTTGGTTCTACACCTCATGTATACATTTTACTTTCAGGTCTACCCACAGAGTTATTGGGAAATCTCTGTACCCCACACTTTACCAATTCAGCAAGACTTGTTTTGTAAATGCTTGGGTCCTGTTCCCAATGAACACTACAGCGAGCGACGCTTCACTGCTTTTTTTTAAAATTATAATTAGACCAGAAGCAAGACTCATTGGAACTGGATGTAAAAACAATGGCGCACAGTTCTGGTACACAAGTGCAGGAGAATGTTGTGCCAGGCTGCAGGGATCAAAAAGCATTTCCTGGTAATTCAGTTTAGTTTCATTTCTGACAATCTCTCAACACTGACGTTGTGTGTTGTACACTATAAGAACATAAGACAGTTTACAAACAAGAGGAGGCCATTTGTGACCCCTGCAGAAAGGAATCGATGCACCAGTGATTCAAACTGAGTAAAAACAGTCAAGTTTCTATGTGAAATGGTTGTGAAGGTGATGTGTTAAAACAAAGCAATTGAGTTCATGTTAATGATCCAAGCAGCGCAGAATCTACATAGACCCTTTAAAGCTATGTATATTTATTCTGCTGCAGATTTCCCCAGGAGTGATTTTATTGACACCATTTTTTGACATGACTAAAGGCACTAAAAATGCATAAGGGAAACGGTATTCTGATTTAACTGATCTGAGTAGCTATTGGGGAGTCTCTGACCATGTGTTTCATATCTGACTATTTAATTGATCTAAACAGTGATGGATCGAAATACTGCCTCTGAGATGAAATTTGAGAAAAAAAATTCTGAAAAGCAAACCTTTATCTGTACCAGTAGCCCATTCTTGTCTGTAAAAAGATTTACATGCTAAAGAGGGGCCTATTTAATGATATAAAGGGTAGTTGTTTTTAGGTCCGCAAGCTTAGATCAATTAAAAAAACCCAATTAAGAAGAATTAGTTACCTCATGCTGTTCTGAAGAGTCATAAAATTAACAAAAGCAGGGATGTAAGTACAGCTCCTATTGCATAGCAGTTTCACCTATTCCAGGTTTTAATACAAGCCACAGTGTATAGGTAACCAGCTCAGGTGTGTCTGATTAAACTGATAGTGAAACCAGGAATGGATGAAACTGCTAAGCAATGGGAGTCTTATTTCCATCCCTCTAAATGGGTCTGGTATATTTTTTATACTCCACACCAGTCTGAGTGGTGGGTGGTGTTGATGGTGTTTTATGCTGTAAAGTCCTGCCTGACTGTTTTGTTTTCTTTTTTCAGGGCGTCCAAAATGGATTTGAAAACTGCCTTAGAAGAATGCACAATGGCACTTAACCTCTTTTTGAACAACAAGTTTTCTGAAGCTCTGGATATGCTGAGACCTTGGTATGTTGGTGTTTGAGAAGTTACTAGTGGAGAATGATGTTTGTTATTGGCAACTTCCAAAAGGCTTAAGAGAGGTTACATTTTTACAAAAATCTCTCTCTCTCTCTCTCTCTCTCTCTCTCAAATCAAACGGTTAAACAAAACACTATCCAATCAAAACAGTACAAAACAACACCCATTTACTTTAATATAAATTGCAGTAAACTATGTAAAAATGCATCATATAGTATCCATTCAGACGTTTTATAAATGGCAGTTCAACCATAATAATTAAATGTTATACAGTATATAGACAAAACAAATGTCAGCATAAATACTTATATGGGCGACAAGAGATGTGATTTTAAAGAATGTTGTGTTAAAGAAAACACAACTGGTCATATTATGTAATGATTGTTTATTTAAACATACCTTTTAAGAACATAAGAAAGTTTACAAACGAGAGGAGGCCATTCTCGTTTGGTTGTTAGTAGCTTATTAATCCCAGAATCTCCTCAAGCAGCTTCTTGAAGGATCCCAGGGTGTCAGCTTCAACAACATTACTGGGGAGTTAGTTTCAGACCCTCATAATTCTCTGTGTAAAAAAGTGCTTCCTATTTCTGTTCTGAATGCCCCTTTATCTAATCTCCATTTGTGACCCCTGGTCCTTGTTTCTTTTTTCAGGTCAAAAAAGTCCCCTGGGTCGACATTGTCTATACCTTTTAGGATTTTGAATGTTTGAATCCGATCACTGCGTAGTCTTCTTTGTTCAAGACTGAATAGATTCAATTCTTTTAGCCTGTCTGCATACGACATGCCTTTTAAACCCGGGATAATTCTGGTTGCTCTTCTTTGCACTCTTTCTAGAGCAGCAATATCCTTTTTGTAACGAGGTGACCAGAACTGAACACAATATTCTAGGTGAAGTCTTACTAATGCATTGTAAAGTTTTAACATGACTTTCCTTGATTTAAATTCAACGCTTCTCACAATATATCCGAGCATCTTGTTGGCCTTTTTTATAGCTTCCCCACATTGTCTAGATGAAGACATTTCTGAGTCAACATAAACTCCTAGGTCTTTTTCATAGTTGCTTTCTTCAATTTCAGTATCTCCCATATGATATTTGCCATCATACTGACTACTGTCACTTCAATTTGATATGTTTTAATCCCCACCACATACTCCTCTCCAGCTGTCTTTAGTTTGGCTAAATTCACCTATTTGGTTTAACCCTTAGTGCCCAGACATTGCATTTGATGTTGTCCACTCTAAACATTTTTTTTTTAAATAAAAATTAGTCTTTGCCAATATCTTCTGCATTTTAATATAGTAACTGTGTGTTGGGGTTAGCCGATTTCCCCAAATGACCGTTTCTAGTATGTAAATAAGAGAAATTGTTTAATATACACAGTAAGTTACAAACTGGTGTCAAATAAGAAGGTATTTGCTAGAAGGACACTGTAGCACAGGATCACAAGTAGCTGAAGCTGGGATAGGAACAAAGGCAACAGTACAAAAACAGTTTGGAGAAAAGAGAGGTTACCTGGGGAGCAGTGCAAAGAGCAGTCTGTTTGGTTTGATTTTCAATGTGTTCGTTGTTGTCTGAGCACTGTTTGTTGAAACGGAAGGTATAACAACCACCATTGAGGATTTCGCGGAGTGATTTTCGCTTTGACCGCCTATCCAATATGGTTGTCTAGAAAACATCTTTGTATTTTTTCACAATGCTTCAGTACAGATTTAATAAATCGCTTTCAGATTTTATTGAGCTGTGATCCATCATAGGCAAACCTTTCTCATTAAATTGTATACATGTTGTTGTTTCTTTTTGAGTTTTACAGAGTATACTTTAATTGAGTGTTTCAAGCAATGGCCCAAGCTGTTCCATCAGATGGAACCAACAGAAGTGAAACATCACAGCCTTGCATGCCTTTCTAGAATGAGGATATTGGACTCTGTGGGTAGCATTTCGTTCAGTGTATTTAGCAGAAAGATAGTTAATGACCTCTGTATGGGGGGGAAAGTGGGTAAACGTCAGTATTTGAGCAACACAACTCTGAATCACTCTGCATTATTAAAGTGTAAACTACTTCTTAATGGCAGGGCGAAGGCTAGCATGTACCATGCCCTGGGATACAGCACAATCTTGGTGATGCAGGCGGCCATGACCTTCGAACACCAAGACATCCAGATGGGCATCAGCGTAATGAAAGATGCACTACAGACCTGCCAAAGGTAAGGGATTAAAGCAGCATTGGTAACCAAATAAGAACAGCGATATTCAGTAAAAGACGAATTACAGGTGCTCATTTATCTTGGCTACGAATATATGTTTTTCATTGATTTAGGAGAAATATATTCTTTAATCACATATTAATTCGTGACAGTGATGTGAATGTGTTTTATAGACTCGCTCTTTTATTATCTCTCACTAAATCTAAAGTTTTATTTCAAATTCAAAACTTTAGACTGTATTTAAAGGAAGCTGCATGGGGAGTCAGTTACAGCAGTGTTGTTCAACGACTGTGTTTTGTCATGAGAGCGCATTCCACATTTTGTCACATTGTAGTACAAATGTTAAGGCTTAATTACCTTAAAATGTCTTTAGTGCAAGATTAGGACCCGTGCTTAAGAAATATCTTAAAGTTTAAAAACATTATTTGTACAGAACTGGCAATATAATGTAGCATGCACGGGGGTAGGGGTCAGGGCTGTAGGTGACACAATCTTAACATGAAGACATAAGCCCGATATCTGCTCCAGCAGTATCGCCGCTTGCAGAAACCGAGGTTCGCCACAATATAGTCTGTATGTGTTTAGATAAGACGGTTATGCATGTTCTTTTCTCTAGCATGACAGGAAAATAACATTTTTTCTTTCATCTTAGGGGAAAAAATACCCTTATTTTGTTTGTGCAAGTTAAAGCCCTTTCAAAATAAAAACCTGTTAACAATAAATAAAAATTGATATATTCGCTATAGTTTTTGCTATTTAGTTGAAAGCTGGCATTTCAAGTATTCAAAACAAAATCTAAGTATGTAATATCATTGTAACAGGGCAAGTTGCCCTGTACATTGTTTTGTTTGTTGTTTTTTTTTTTTTTTTTTTTAGAACATGGTCTCCCCCTCCGTCCCTGTGCAGTGTAATTTATTGTTTTGTATTATGATTTATTTATTATGTTTTGACGGCGTAGACATGTGTTTTGTTATTTTGTTTGGTAGCGTGGATGGGTAGCTCCATCCACAGGAATTAAAAAAACCTTGTGCAGAAGGTGGCCATCTCCTGAATTAAGTGATTAATTTGTTGCTAATCGGGGGATGGTTACCTGTATATAAGCCTGCAGTATTCCCTGCTCGTGGTGGGTGTTGCTGCTGCCCAGTCGGACCTCAGTATTGTTTTTGTGTTCGTGATTTTGTTTTGTTTAAACCTTTTATTTTGCTCTGTGAGTACATTGTTTTTGTTTAAACCTTTTATTTAATTTTTGTATTAAAATAAAATGATGCAAGCGCCTTTAACTGCAGTACTGGTGTCAGTGTTTTGGTTCCTGCATCTGGCCTGACGTCACCTCACACGACCATCCTGTCACAATCATATAGTCTGTACTTCTCTAACCCCCACAGAATCAATAGAACGTGACATTACATAGCTTGAGATTATGAGGGCCCTCTGTACAGCATGCATGCTGGTTTTATTGTGTAATGATCAGGGGTGTTGACTCAGCTTTTTGGTGACATCCTCAACACTGAGGATAGTATAATAAAGTAGGTCATTGTCAATAATCATGTTCCTTGCTTTCTCATTTCTAAAATTGGACATTCTCCCCTGAGCAACTGTACTGTGTGTTACTGCAGAAAAACATCCTATTGGCAGCTCTAGATCCACAAGTGATCAAAAACACTTTTTAAACACAGTATGAAGATGACTGTGTAGTTTTGAAACAGAAAAGAATGGAATAAATACATTTGATATGACACACAATCTGTAAGATGGATGGAGAGACAGCCTGTACCCAATAGACCTTTCTTTTTAGCACACTGACCTCCTTTCATCACAAGAGGACAAGTGGTTCTTTTAGATATGTGCAAAAATATTTTTTTTATTTCAGTTTACCCAAAGAAAATGTGAGGGATGTGACTGCCTCCCTCATATCCTTTTAATTTGTATTCTCTGCTTTACTCTCTTAGGTTTAGAAAAAAGAACACAGTTGTGGAATCTATATCCAATTTAGTTTCCAAACAAGCAGCTGACCAATTCAAAGAAGGTAAAAGATGAGCTAATACACCTATACTACTGTGTGTTTGTGTGTTTGTGTGTGTGTGTGTGTGTCTTTATTAAGCGGTAAGGTGTAATGTAAGAGGCAAACAATCAGAATTTTAATAAACATCACTACCTTTTGGGATTTACAAACATCACTACCTTTTGGGATTTACAAGTTCACTGCACTTAAAAACACATCACCACTATTATACACCATTACTTTATAGAAAAATACTTTTAAAACGTGTTCTGTTTTACCTTTCTGTTGCTTTCTTTTCTCAGGTGCCCAAATAGATCTAGACATTTTAGCTTTTTACTTTGCACTCTTCTGCGGTAGCCTCTACAGTTGCTGTAGTGATGGAATGTTTTGGGGTTTTTTTCAGCTTTTAAATGTGTTCTATTTCATACACTACAGAAATCAAAAGCTGTAGTGTGTCGTGACATATCCTACGGCAACTAAGTGATCTGATTGGATGTGATGGTCATAATATACTGCCTAGGTTCTGTAATATAATATTTCATTGATATAATCATTGAAATGGCCCACCAGTGATACAATATAAAAAACATGAATGAGTAAAAAAGACACTGTACAGTACTTGTAGGACTGATGCAGTTTTGACAGACTGATACTGGTCTTGTTCAGGGTTGGGGTCAATTCCTTTTTCAATTCCAGATACTTTTCAAATTTTGTTTCTAATTCCAGTTCCCATTGCTTTGAAGGACATTGCATTGGAATTGGAATTGATTAAAAAAGGAATGGGAGTTGCAATTGGAACTGCAAAGTGATTTTAAAAAGGAATTGGAAATGACACTAATAAATCAAACTTCAAGACAGTCTGACACAACCTGGAAACACCACAAACAAATAGCCCAAAATGGTGTTAACATTCAGTAAACCCTTACTGGTACTTTAAAACACATATTGCATACTGGGCCTCTAGAAAGTTTGATTGAATGTTGCTGTGCAAAATGGAAATAATGCAGGTGCTGTCATGTTTCTTTTTATTGAATCTACCATTTTAGTACTGTCTGTACTTGTAAAATTGTGAATATTTAATGTATACTGTAAACCCCTTTTTAAAAAAAAAAATAAAAAAAAAAAATCCAGTTGGGTACTGTGTTTAATTCAGGTTTTATTTTTCTGCTAAATAAAGTACAACTTTGAAGAGTTTGCTGGCATAATAAATACAAATAATCATTTTTTCTTTTTTTTTTTTTCTTTAGAGGAAATGCATGCAGATCTCTGCTATGCAGAGTGCTTGCTACAGAAAGCGGCCCTAACATTTCTGCAGGTAAACGGCTCACCTAAGCATTCTTTTTTTCAAGGCCAAAACAATATTTAATTGTATAGACTCAGAAGGTACAGAAATAATTTTACTGTTCGATGTACATACAATGCCTTGCATAAGTATTCACCCCCCTTGGACTTTTCCACATTTTGTAGCGTTACAACCTGGAATTAAAATGGATTTAATTGAGATTTTTACCATTTGATTTACACAACATACTTAACACTTTGAAGGTGCAAAATATTTTTTATTGTGACACAAAAGTTAATTAAACAAAAAAAGACATTTGTTGGTTGCATAAGTATTCACCCCCTGAGTCAATACTTGGTAGAAGCACCTTTGGCAGCAATTACAGCTGTGAGTCTTTTTGGGTAAGTCTCTACCAGCTTTGCACATCTGGATCCTGCAATTTTTGCCCATTCTTCTTGGCAAAATTGCTCAAGCTCTGTCAAGTTGGATGGGGACCATTGGTGAACAGCAATTTTCAAGTCTTACCACAGATTCTCAATCGGATTGAGGTCTGGGCTTTGACTGGGCCATTCTAAGACATTTCAGGTTCTTGTTTTTAAACCACTCCAGTGTAGCTTTGGCTGTGTGTTTAGGGTCATTGTCCTGCTGGAAGGTGAACCTCTGTCCCATTCCCAGGTCTCTTGCAGACTAAAACAGGTTTTCCTCTGGAATTTCCCTGTATTTGGCCCCATCCATCTTGCCCTCAATCCTGACCAGTTTCCCAGTCCCTGCCGATGAAAAGCATCCCCATAACATGATGCTGCCACCACCATGCTTCACCGTGGGGATGGTGTTCTCAGGGTGATGAGCAGTGTTGGCTTTGCGCCACACATAGCGTTTTACGCTAAGGCCAAAAAGTTCAATTTTGGTCTCATCAGACCAGAGAACCTTTTTCCACGTGTTTGCTGTGTCTCCCACATGCCTTTTGGCAAAATCCAAACGGGATTTGATATGGGTTTTTTTCAGCAATGGCTTTCTTCTCGCCACTCTTCCATAAAGCCCAGCTTTGTGGAGCGTCCGGGTTATAGTTGTCCCATGGACGGTTTCTCCCATCTCAGCTGTGGATCTCTCCAGCTCCTTCAGTGTTACCACTGGCCTCTTGGTTGCTTCTTTGACTAATGTCCTCCTTACCTGGTCACTGAGTTTTGGTGGACGGCCTTCTCTGGGCAGAGTCGTGGTTGTGCCATATTCTTTTCATTTTTTAATAATGGATTTAACGGTGCTCCAGGGGATATTTTTTTATAACCCAACCCTGATTGGTGCTTCTCCAGAACTTTATCCCAGACTTGTTTTGATAGCTCCTTGGTCTTCATGATGCTGTTTGTTTAGATATGCTCTCTAACAAACTCTGGAGCCTTCCAGAAACAGGTGTATTTAATCTGAGATCATGTGACACTTTAATTGCACACAGGTGGACTCCATTCAACTAATTATGTGACGTCTGAAGGTAATTGGTTGCACCAGAGCTTATTTAGGGCTGTCACAGCAAAGGGGGTGAATACTTATTTGTAAATAATTTTGAAAAATATGTAGATTTTTTTCCCCATGTCAACATTATGGACTATTTTGTGTAGATCATGGAGCTATCAAAACAAGTCTGGGGCAGCAGTGTGGAGTAGTGGTTAGGGCTCTGGACTCTTGACCGGAGGGTCGTGGGTTCAAATCCCGGTGGGGACACTGCTGCTGTACCCTTGAGCAAGGTACTTTACCTAGATTGCTCCAGTAAAAACCCAACTGTATAAATGGGGAATTGTATGTAAAAATAATGTGATATCTTGTAACAATTGTAAGTCGCCCTGGATAAGGGCGTCTGCTAAGAAATAAATAATAATAATAATAATAAAATAATAATAGATCAGTGACAAAAAATCCTAATTCAATCCATTTTAATTCCAGGTTGTAACACTACAAAATGTGGAAAAGTCCAAGGGGGGTGAATACTTATGCAAGGCACTGTATCGTTTGGTTTTAGTTAACTATGGTTGTCGCGAAGCAGAAGGCCCTGTCTGCAGTCTGTTACCTTTTTAGTAAATCTCAACAAATAGGATTGTATTCAGGAACAGCTATAAACAGAAGTGTTTTTTTCTTCTTCTTTTCTTCTATACTTAAGAAGTGCACCTGGATTCAAGTCTAGGTTGAGATCAATAATACAACAGTGTAGTGATTCCGTCTTTTAAAAATGCTTCCATGACCACATCTATCCCACCATTTAAAATGAGAGTGAATTGAGAGGTGGTGATCAGTGAAAGTCTACATTCAAATACAGCCCGAGTCTTTGGTTTCACGCCACTGGTTGGTGGTCATATGATACATTTCCTTGTGAATGTAAGATGACAGACGATCCACATGTAAACAAATCGGTCCATTAGCAAAGTTGAATTTGAAATAGATGAAAGAGGTTGTCGGCTTGAACATGAAAAGATACAGCTCTTTCGTAAAGCAAGCCATGAAGGGATGGCATTGTAGAGAGGGGCTTTACCTGGAAATAAACAAAACAGTGTTTATTAAATAGACTCACTCGTGAGATTGAATTACTGAGCTAAACCTATACTGCTAAGAAGGTGGCATTTTGAAAAAAGTGTATGCTAATCTGAAACATGGTAGTCTGGACTGACCTGTAATGCAGACAGTGCAATCCTAAAGAAATGCTGATAATAGCTTTAGAAACCTTGAAACTTTTATCAAAATTTATCAAAATGTTTACAGATGTTTCTGTATTTATTCGTAGGGATATAACTATTGCAGTATTAAATACATAAGTATCTCAAACATTAGAAAAAAGTCTATTCAAGGAATTTGTATTATGGTACAGATTGGGACCAGTACTAAACAAACCACTGATGTGAACAGGTTCTTGTTAAGATGTTCATGAAAGAAGGTGACATTTAGGACATCGGGTTTTCCCAGAAACTTCTTTTTATAATTTTTTTTTTAGTTTAAAACTGTGGTGTGTGTGTGTGTGTCCCTTTATCTCCTACTAGGATGAAAACATGATCAACTTTATCAAAGGTGGGCTCAAAATCAGAACAAGTTACCAAATATACAAGTAAGCAATATTGCCTTTTGCAATTTTATCAATGTGGAAATTGCTGGTTCTAAATAAATGAATAAATTTCTACAGAGGTACTACATGCTTGGAGAATAGCAATCACTTCTATACTCGCTGAGCTCTAGTGATAACACTAGCAACAAACAGCAGAGACAGTGTTTTCATACAGTTGAATAATAGTTTCAAAGGTTTACACTCCAATGCGTAAACAACTGTTTTATTTCAATGGTTGTATTTGTAAATTGTGGCTTTAGTTTAATGTCATCTAATAAATGTTTGGAGTTCTGTCTAACACTTTTCTAATGGCTGCCAGGGAATGTCAGCATCTTTTAAACATGACTCAGGATCTTTCTGGCAAGAATGAAACCTACTGCCAGTTTGAAGGGGGCGTGAATTTAGGAATTGGAGCATTCAATCTGGTATGTTTGGCATTGCTTTAAAGTTACATTGAAAACTGCATATGCTCTATAGTGCCTTTTTCACTGCTATAATATCAGTAATCTGAAATGAGTGTGATTCTCATGAAATACTTTCAGGTCACTGTGACCCATGATTCCATTGTAGTGACACCTAATAATCTGTGCGTGGCCTTTTATGATATGCTGTCATTAATATTAATAAGGCCGGTGCACACTGGATTCATTGTAAAAAGATGTGTTGTCACTCGTACATTCAGCACAAAGATGGCTGATTTTAAACCACTGTACAACTGCATGAAGGCCAGTTTAATGCATCACAATAAGACCTTTAGCTAGCCACCTGGAGGAAGGATGGTCTGTCCAGCTAGGGATTCCCAGAGGTTTCATTTTTACCCTACTAACCTGGTTAGGGGTTTTTGTTTTTCCTCTCCTGAGTGTTAATTGACCACGCTGGCACCAAAGCAAGCGAGCGTAGAATAGCCTTTTCTCGTTCTTCAATTTATTATGTTCTTCTTGGTTGTCATTTTTAACACATGTAAAGTCAGATTGAAACAAAATTATTTAGATTCCAAAAGTAATTAATTACTCTCATACAACAGTTTCATACTTGGTAGGCAAAGGACCATAAGAAAAGTTGGTTTCCATGGATATTTAATGTATTTTTAAAAAATGGGATAAACACATCTGGTGTGCAGTGCCTTTTTAAAAGTATAAACATCATGTAGTGCATGGTGTTTAATCAGTTTATATTTATCAGTAATCATTTATAATGACAACTTCATGAGTGAAATAAATAGGGGAAAAGAAATAAGATTTACATTTTTTCACAGCATTGTGTATATCCAAGTCTACAAAGCAATTTTATTAAGATTTTTAGTTTTTTTTTTCCCTCTTTTTCAGATGCTGTCCCTCCTACCTGCAAGAGTTCTAAGGCTTCTGGAATTTATTGGGTTTTCAGGCAATAGGGTAAGGCTAAATCACAAACATCTCTCTGCTTTTGAAATGTATCTTTTCAATTCTGTTCTCCATTCTGGTTAGTGAATCTCCATGGCTACCAGCAATTGGGCTTTTCAAAACAGTTAAAAGCATGTTCCCAGGCTAAATGGAAACTGTTACCACCTCAGATACTTTGTTACGAAGTGTAGTTACACAGCTCTTCTTATGGATGCACACGACACCCTGCAGTCAATGTGGTTCTCAATGTGGTTTATTATTATTATTTATTTCTTAGGGCTGGAGTAATCGCATCCTCCGAATTTGGTCACAGTGAGCATAAAATGACCCTATAGCAACGGTGCACAGTGAGGGTCATTTGATCCGAGATGCTTGGTACAACCATACCCCTTAATTACTCAATTAAACCAATTACACCTCCATTCAAGTAGTTATCTTTTAATTATTTACAGGTGTTAATTGAGAATATTAAAACCTGATATGGAAAAGCCATCGGGAATCAAGGGCACTCCTGCCCTATAGCATGTGTGAAAATGTTTGTTGTACCGCCTTAAAGTATTCTGCCATTTGTTTTTGTGCCTCCCAGGAGTTTGGGCTCTCCCAGTTACGAGAAGGGGCTTCTAGCCACAGCCTGAGAGCTATACTGTCTGTTCTGACCCTGCTGCTTTACCACACTTACGTTGCTTTAATCCTTGGTAAGAAACCCCTGTCTTTCATTCGGTTGTATGACTTTGTGTCTAGCGGGTTTCAAGGGAGTAAAGCTTGCATCTCTACTGCTACGACAGCCGTAAACAAACTGGGCGGTCAACACACAAAAAATAATACAGCAGACTCCACAGAATTTAAAAATGCTGACTCCCAATACAAGCTGAAAGCTATGGTTTATATTGTTTTTGCTTTAATATATATTGTCTTTTTTTCCCCTAATGTATCACATTGTTGCTACAGTTAGTTGCTTTTTACAAAGTGCTTTGAATCAAGGGGGTTTGTTTGGAACTCATTGCAAAACAGTTTGTCTAAGCAATGACTGAAGCACCAAAACCAAACAAAACTGGTGCATCAGAAGCAGTGGTTTTGATTCATTGATTCTAGTGGTGAAAAATACACTTATTGAACGTGTTTCTTGTGACACAGTAATAATGCATACTTGAGCATCTGATGAAAAGCAGACCACTCCTTTACAGTAGTTTACATCTCCCAAAGATTGCTGTAAGGGCAGAAGCAGCATGTGTGCCACTATCATGGAAATGTATGGAATTGTGAAATTAGCCAGTGGTCAAGATTGGTCCAGCAAGGCAAACAAACTAGTAGCAGTAGTACCAGCTGTGATATTTTAAAATAAAAATAGATGTTTCCAATATCGTACGTTTCTTTTGCTACTATACAAAGTATTTTGTATACAGCATGGAACAACATGATCTAAGCAGCAGTGGCTGGCCATACCCCGGCCATTTAGATAAACTAAAGCTGTGTAATGTGTTTCCAGGGTGTTAAAAACCCAAGTCTCAACATTTTGAGTGTGTTGTGTACTTGTGTTACACATGCCTGTGGGCACTCTCAGTTGTGATTTTTGAAACTGCTTTTTGAGATCCTTCTGCTTTTGCCACGTTGTTGAATAGGTGCACAGCTTATGACATGTCACATTTGAATACATTGCAGGAGAGAGGATGTTCTCATTTGACTTGAATTTTCTAGTCGGTGTATAGAAGGTAGTGTGCAATGTGCTTCTTGTGAAAACTTTAAAAACTGACCTTGAAGTTGGAACTAAGTCACCTTGACCCTTTTTTAGAACTGCATGACAGCAGTGTATTAAACAGTCATTTGCTTTCCACAACCCCCCTTTCTCAATGAAATCTCCATAGGTTGTGGTGAAGGAAACCTTGTAGAAGCCGAAGCCCTGTTGGAACCCTACCTCAAGAAATTCCCTAACGTACGTAATGCCGGACTTCATCGTTTAATCTTGAGCTTCTGTACTTGATTTGCATTTCAAATGTATAACTTATCAATTTTTTCTTTTTAAAGGGGTCTATTATTTTATTTTATACAGCCAGGATAGCGGTACTTAAAGGAAACTTTGAGAAGGTAGGTTTTTTTTTTTTTCTGTGCACCCTTGTGGATGCTTTTATAAATGAACAACAAATTAAATTCCCACAGCTCCACCGTACACTACAGATGTAATAAACTGTCATTCAGACACTGCTTTTTAAGTAGAGGTTGCCTAGATTTTGTCAATCACCAGAGGCATCCTGGTACAAGATATATTCAAATTAATCATGATAAAAAATATTGCATGCCAAATATAGATGTCATCCTTAGTATTGACAGTAGTATGTGTACAGTTTAGGCCACTTTTTATTTTATAGTCAATATAGTTTCAGTCTTTTTTCATATACAATTAAATGCTATACACATACAGAATACATGTTGCAATAATTAAAAAAGAAAAAAAATAGTAATGGTAGGATTTTATGATGGCTTTTGCGATGGTTACTAACATACAAAACATATTTCTCATCCTAATTGAGTTCAGGATTTCTCTACATTCAGTATTTAATAGAAACTGGTATGTACAAGTTAATTAGTGGGATTCTTACGGACACCAAAAGGACCATAAATGTCAATAACAGGGTTGTAAAAGCTGAGGAAATGCTTGTTATGGCTAATTGCCTTGGCCAGATCACTGAGTTGGGCACCTGCTATAATAATATGTAGTTTGTACTGTGCATGTGTTTAGGTCAAGTTTAAGATAGTGACAAAGACAGACCAGTGAATATGGGGTCATCTTATAATGTGAAAGATTCTCTGTATAAATGAAATGCTTTGCTTTGCTGCTCTGCTCTCCCCCACACACAGGCTGAAGTGAAGTTTCAGGACTGCATTGCATCCCAGCAGGAGTGGAAACAGATCCATCACCTCTGTTACTGGGAGCTGATGTGGTGCCACACCTTCCAGCAGAATTGGCTAGAGGCTTACCGCTACGCAGACCTGCTCTGTAAGGAAAGCAAGTGGTCAAAGGTAAATAAACACAACTCAGCATGTACAAACTAACTTTAATGTTATAAATAAATGATCATAAATAACTGAGCCCTCTGCTGGACTAATATAGGTATTGCTTTAGTTTGTCAAAACAACAGAATTAAGCATGCCTGTCTTTTGTCTTTGCAGGCAATATATGTCTTTCAGAAAGCTGCCATTCTAAGCATGCTTCCAGGTGAAGGTGTCACACAGACTGGGGAGAATGTAACTGAGCTGTTTAAGTAAGTAACTGATCAAGGCAACAATACTGTACGGTATTAGTGTTTGTGGTCACAGTCAAAATTAGCAATTGATCCATGTAAAGCTGTAATGACACTGGTTATATCTACATAAAAAAATATTAAATAATATGTAATTGCTGGAAATTAAGTGGATATAGACACAGGACAGAGGGAAGGAGACACTTTTTACACAGAGAATGTTGAGGGTATGGAATAGGTTACCTAATCATGTTGTTGAGGCTATATCAATTGGATCCTTTAACATCCAAATTGATAAGGTTTTGAGATCAATTGGCTACTAGGAACCGGATGAGCATTGTATTTCTTTTTTCATCTTTTGTAATCATTCCTTGTGGTACTTCATGGTGTTTTATGGTCTGAAGTAATGATAATGAAACAAACAGTTTTTTTTCTAAAGGTGATGATGTACATTTCTGATGCTGTACATTTTACACTACTGTACTTCTCTCCTAATTTTGCATTCTCTGGATTTTTTGTGTTTCTCACTAGACAAGTTGAAGGGTTAAAACAGAAAATTGCTGGTAAATCCATTCCTACAGAAAAGTTTGCTGTGCGAAAGTCCCGACGTTATTCTGCTCCAAAACCTGTGAAACTGGTGGTACCTGCTCTGGTATGAACAGATGTCATTTCATTTCGATAGAAAAGGAATTTATTATTTTGATTTACCTTTTTGATTTAAAAATGACAAGTGCACCTTAACTTTGTTTAACATTAACTTTCAATACTTTAAGAAATAAAAACGCTGGTTTCACAGACCCTGGATAGCGATCATCTTGGACGATGTTGGCTTTCTTACAGTAAGGTAGCCCAGTAAAGATTAAAGCTAATTGGGACCTGTGAAACTAGATGACAAGAAAGCCAATTACAGTAGACACATTGTTAAGCTAATGCCTTAAATACTGAAGTGAAATAAGTCTGGATGTCTCGACCTAGTCCAAATCACAAAGCCACTACATACTTCAGTCCTAGACACAGTATCAGTCTCCGCTTGAGAAGACCCAGGACTAAATGGTTGAGGTGATAGTGAGATAAACTGAGTGGAAGGAAAGGAGAATGACAATTACTAGCTCTGGTCAGGCACCTTGTGTCCCATTTCTTCTACAAATAGATTTGTTTTATTATTGAATTAGAAAACAATACGTGTTGCGATTTTTAAAAGTAAGCTTTTTTGTGATTTACTCTCATCTATCCTATCTATCCTATCTATCTATCTATCTATCTATCTATCTATCTATCTATCTATCTATCTATCTATCTATCTGTTCTGTCTAGTGTGATGCATGCTGGGAGAGTGGAGTGAGTGAGGTGGAGTGGATTGAAAGTAGGTGTTTCGTTTTTCTTTCTTTTTTATATGTGTTTGTTAATGTGAATAGTTCTTTTGTTTTGTTTGTTAAATAAATTAAAGAAGTTTGTCTTTTGCGGTCAGCATGGCTGGCTCAGGGGGGGTTTTCCCCCTTGAGAGTTTAACTCGTAAGCACGGAGTTAAAATAGCTACGGAAGGTTTTGTTCCTATAGAGAAGTGCATGTTAGCGATTGGGAAAGTAGTCGGTTATGACAATATAAAGTCTGCATCTAGAATGAATGGATCAGTCGTGGCGTTTTTAAGTCAAACTGATCTAGTGAATAAAGTAGTAGAAAATGGAATTGTTTTGAATGATTCTCTGGTTGCAGTGACGCCATTAGTGACACCAGCGAGGAAAATAATCATATCAAACGTTCCACCTTTCCTTAAAAATGCATTAATTATAAATGAATTGTCTCGACATGGGCAAATTGTTTCAGCCCCAAAAAGAATCCCGTTGGGCTGTAAATCTCCATTATTACAACATGTGGTCTCCTTCAGGAGACAGTTGTTTATGGTTCTGAATAAAGGGAGTGAGGAACTTAACATTGTTTTAAAGTTTAAAGTGGATGGTTGTGACTACGTGATTTTTGCTACTTCAGAAACGATGAAATGTTTCAATTGTGGGGCGGATGGACATTTAGTTAAAAATTGCCCGAAAACAAAAGATAGAGAGGAGAGAGAAGGGGGAGAGGTGAGCGAGAAAGTAGCGGTGAACTTGAAATCCACGGAGCCGAGTAATGTTGATGTTGAAACAGAGAGTGGGGGTATGGAGAGAGGGAATGTGAGCGCTGAAAATGATGGAGAGGTGGCTGGGACGAGTGTTGGTGTGGAGGTGAGCGGAACAGAGAGTAAAACTGGCGAGAAGGAAATTAAGAATACCAGTAGTGATGGTAATGAAAAACAACAGATTGAAGGTGGTACTGTTAATGATACGGATAGTATGAGAGAAGCAGAGACTGGAGAAGTAAGAGAGGACAATCGGGGTGCGGGTGGAAATAAAACCGAGCGTCTAGGGGAGAGTGCATCGGAGAATGTTTCTGAAGTAAGCAGTTTGGCAATGGAAATGAGTGAGAATATGAATGATAATGTTGGATTTAAGACTCCAGGAAAAAAGAGGAAAAAATTATTAAAAAGGAAAAATATAGAGGAAGTAGAAACAAGGGGAAAAGAACAACCTCCTAAAAAGGAGGGGCAAAAGCCCTGGAGTGTTTTGGTTGCCAGCACCATACATGAAAGTAATTCAGAGTCAGAGAGAGAGGAGGAGGAGGAGGCTGTGTTAACCGACTCCTCTCAATGCTCTGAATCCATTTTGTTAAAGAGCGGGTATGGTGAGCAAGATATAAGAGAGTTTTTACTGTTGACAAAGGGAAGGAGAAAAGTTGATGTGGAGGATTTTTTTCCTGACTTAAGTTTGTTTGTGAACTCAGCGGCTTATCTGGTAAAGAAGTCCTCTGGGTCAAATTTTACAGATCAAGAACGCTGGTGTTTAAAGAATTGTTTGATTAGAGTTCGTGGTAAACTTAATCAAAAATAAAAATGGTAAACTCCGTGGTTTTTTTCCAAATATTGTTTGTTTTTTTTTCTATCCCAATGATGACTTTTCTGTTAGGGACTATTAACATAAATGGTTGTAGAGACAGTTTTAAGAGGGCTTCTGTTTTTGAATATTTGAACCAGAAAAAACTGGATGTCATTTTCTTACAAGAAACTCATTGTGATTTCAAAACCCAGTCAGA